>NC_133769.1:166031534-166045597 GCF_003597395.2 Chelonoidis abingdonii | reverse complement strand
TCATGACTGGCCAGGCTACGGTGTGACAGTTGTGTGTGTTTCTCCTTGATGCAAACCTGCCCCCTTTGTTGATTTTAATTTCCTGTAAGCCAACTACCTTCCCCCCTTCGAATAAAGTAACTATTGTTTTAAAACCGTGCATTCTTTCTTTATTAATTAAAAAACAAAATGAGATAACGGTCAAGGTAGCCTGGGTGGGGTGGGGGAGGAGGGAAGGACAAGGCCACATTGCTTATTGTAGCCACACTAAAAATCAAACTGTTTGAATGGCAGCCTTCTGTTGCTTGAGCCATCCTCTGGAGTGGAGTGGCTGGGTGCCCAGAGCCTCCCTCCCGTGTTCTTGGGCGTCAGGGTGAGGAGGCTATGGAACATGGGGAGGAGGGTAGGGAGTGGATGCAGCAGGGGTCTGTGCTCTTGTTGGCTTTCCTGCAGCTCCATCAGACACTTCATCATGTCCGTTTGCACCCCTAACAGATGCTTCATCATGTCCAATTGCATCCCCATTAGCTTCAGCATCATGTCCTGCCTCCGCTCTTTGCGCTCACTTAATTCATTTCTGGCCTCTGCCACTGAATGCCTCCATGCATTAAACTGTGCCCTATCAGTGCGGGAGGACTGAATGAGCTTGGAAAACATGTCATCGCAAGTGTGGTTTTTTTGCCTTCTAATCTGCAAAAACCTCAGGGATGGAGATGATAGGGGGAGCATAGAAACATTCTACGCTCTACGATTCTGGGGGGACTGCCTGGTCACCTGTGCTGCTGAGTGTTGCTGAGTTCACCACACTGACCAAATAGGAAATGAAATTCAAAAGTTTCTGGGACTTTTCCTGTGTAACTGGCTAGTGCATCGGAGCTCAAAGTGCTGTCCAGAGTGGTCACAATGGAGCACTCTGGGATAGCTCCAAGAGGCCAAAACTATCGATTTGCGTCCGCACTATCCCAAATTCGACCCAGCAAAGTCAATTTTACTCCTCGTCGGGGAGGAGTACAGAAGTCGATTTTAAGAGCCCTTTAGGTTGATGGAACAGGGTTGGTTGTGTGGACGCAGTCATTTTTAAATCGACCTGACATGGCTAAATTTGACTTAACCCCGTAGTATGGACCAGGCCTCAGAAATGTTGACCTTTAAGAGGCAGTATTGAGGCAACCTTAACTGTAGTGACAGCATTGCACCTCTATAATTTAGCAGCTTAAAGTGATGTAGAATGTGAATACCTGATTGGTGAAGGTAGCATCTTGCGAGAAATGTATTATACCAGTGCTCAGTGATCTGCGCTGGTTGCTGGTTCAGTTCCAGGTAGAGTGTGTGGAGTTGGTGGTGTTTTATGAAGCCCTAAACATTCTGGTGCCTGCCAACTAGAAAGACCGTCTTTCTCCTTGGGCAGTTACTGCTATGGTTGCAATCATTGGTTGGAGCTATCAGCAAGGCATTCTTTGTGAGGGCCACATGACTTCCAAATTCACTCCCCTTCCTTGGTCTGAAACAGGCTAAACCCATTGACCTTTAGGGCATGCAACAAGGCTTGTCTGTTTTCCCAGCCATGTAGGGAGGGTAGACTTTGGGTCTGAGGTGAAATGAGGTTTTGGTTTGTTTATTTTGTTAAGGTTTTAAGTGGATGGAGGTAGTTCCTTGTATTACGCAATGTTGTCTATGATTTTAATTGATTTCAGGATGTCTAGCACTGTAGACAACCATCTTTTTAATTATTCAAAAATCTAAATAAATAAATAGTAATATCAGGCTAATTCCTGTCTCTAACTTCACTGGCGTCAGCGAGGTACACCAGAAATGAACATCGCTTACAGTCCTTGGACCTGTCTCCAAATTTGTAATAGGTAGAACATTTTAAAATAACACTGAATTAATGAATGCTTTTTCTGTTGCTTTAATACTGATTTATGTGTGTTTGTGTTTTGAAGAAATTGGTTTAATTATTTTAATCTAACATACAGAAAAATCAGTTCTTAATGCATGTCAAAAAGCTCTTCTACTTCTGATATTTTACTTTCTTTGATTTTCCTTTCACTTAAAAAAAAGATAAAGTATTTATATTATTATTTTAACCCTGCATTATGCTCAAGGAACTTTGTGAAAACCTTTGAATCATGTGGATTTTGACAAGGCTTTAGCTTCACATCTGTTGAAAGTTATGCTATGTAATGGTACACAGGTTTTCATATACTAGCATGAGGTAATTAATCTGGGTGCATCACTTCCTGGAACTTGTCTTTATGCCTCAATGGTATAATTAGTAGACCTATCCCATGGGGGTGTTGTATAGAATGACAGTGCTAAAGTTGTGTTTGTGGTGGGTCTCACTCATTCACCTACAAACACTAGATACCCATGAAAAAGGTCAAATGAATAGAGATCTGGCATCCATTTCACAACTTGCAAGACATAGTCTCAGGCATATGTAATATATAACCCATTGCCAGAAAACCGAAAGGAAATGATTGCATTTGAGTACAATTCAATCTACAACAATAGTTTAGTGTGCATGAAATTAAAAACTGCTGGTTACACATGTAGAATAAATAAGTCAAAAGTGTTTACTTTAGCTGTAACATTTTATATAGACAGTGTCATGCTTCTTAGAATACCTAAGAAGATGAATTTGTTTAAAATGAAAATATGAATTGTGGCAACTGTTGTAGGATGGTGGATTCTCCAGTGTAAGAGATACAGTGTAGTATTTTTATACCATATAAAGTGTCTCTTGAATATGTCAAAATTAAAGACAATAAACCTGATCTTACATTTACATGTATAGTACCTTTTTGTCTAAATGGATTCCAAATGGCTTTGCAAGCTGTATTGAATAACTGTGTCAGTATAGTCTGATAGTCAATCACTTCACCTGTTACTTAAATACAGATACTAACTAATAGTGCACAACTATATAAAACATTTCTATAACTTTGCTGGAATTGAATATTGTTTCATACTATAATGTGTGTGATACTTTGTAAAATAATTGCCTTTATCATTTTTGAATTTAATTATAAATATGCTGAGTGTAGTTAAATGTATTTAGGCAACTGGATATTTCTTCTTGGACTTCTATAGCTTATATTATCTGCTACTTAATCTAAATGTTAGAAAGCGTTGTGCTTTGCTGATTTTATTGCAACTCTCGTCTTCTACTGTATTTCCTGACACAACTGGTATGTTTCCACCCTCAAGGAAGCAAAGGAGGTATAAGGACTGTCAGTCAGAGTGGATGTCTATCGCATTCCTTGCTGTTTTTTCCCTTCACTCTTTCAGTATGGAAGTATGGAATGCGCATCTGTGCCTTCCTGCTCTTTCCTCCCCACTACCCTCACCTTCGCATCAGATCCCCTTCATATGAGAGGAAAATAAAGAAAAAGGCTTTTTTAAGACTGTAAGCTCTTCTAGACTAGAACGTCTTTTTCAGCCTTGTACATCCCTGAGTACATTGTAGATATGAAGTAAAATATTGTAGCAATAGGGAATGGGAAAAAGGAGAAATGAAATATGAAGATAAGATGTAAAATGGGGAGGGAGGACGGTCAGGAGAAAAAGACGCCCATGCTGCCAAACCGTCAGTCAAATCCCAGACACTTAGGTTTTAGAGGCGCAAAGTAGTAATCCTTCTTTATGCTTAATCTTATGTTTTGCCTGCAGTGGCCTGTAAACAAGCCCCATAGCTCTTGTGCTGCAGTTGTGCAGGTGCCGCCCTTCTAAATAGTAATAACTGCAGCTGCATGGCTCATTACTGCCTTCAGCATTGGGCCTGCATCCAGTCTCCATACAGACAACTTTCAGCAGAGATCTTGTGGTGACAGAATGGACTGTACCTGGGGTGGATAAAAATCAATGATTTAAAACAAAAAAATTGATTTTTTTATTTAAATCGGATTTTTTGATAAAATGCTTTTTGAGGGGAAAAAACCTATCTAAAGATAGTTTTAAATAAGATACATTATAGCTCAAAGCTATCTCATCATGGAATAGGGATTATAAATTCTAATTCTATAGTATGAAAAAATGCCTTCATGTAATGGTTAAGAAAAGTTTTGTAAATGAGTTCCAATTGTTCATGGATTAGAGACCCAATCTTATGGGGTTTCAGGGGCTTTTGTATAGATTATTGTGGTTAATCTTTCTATCTACCCAATGGGACTCAGTGCTCAGTCTACAACAGGGTTCTCAAACTCAAATCACCACGAGCTCCGCATGAGAACTAGTACATTGGCCCAAGGGTGGCATCACTGAAACCTTCCATGAGGCCCCGCCCCTTCTTCACCTCATCCCACCCCTTTCCCACCCCACTTCCAACCTCTTCACCAAAGTTCCCGCCCCAACTGCACCCCCTCCCTGCCCCTATTCCAACCCCTTCCCCAAATCCCGGCCCTGGCCCCACCTCTTCTCCGCCTCCTTCCCCCTCCGTCCTGGAAAGTCCTAAACCTGCCAAACAGCTGTTTGGTGGTGGGAAAGCGCTGAGAGATAGGCAGAGGAGTGGGGACGCAGCGCACTGTGTGGGAGAGGAGGGGAGTTTGGTGGGTCACAGGAAATAACTCTGGGGGGAGGGGCAGAGGGGAACTTGGCAGGCTGCAGGAAGGAACTTCCGGGGGGTTGGGTAGGAGATGGGGCATGGGAGCTTGGCAGGCCACAGGATGTGTCCTGCGGGCTGCGTGTTTGAGACCCCTGGTCTAGAAGATACTATCAGAGATGCTTAGTTTTGCAGTTCTCAAACTAGATTTATGTCTCCAGAGATAACATGCTTGTTAACAGCAAAAATGTTTTAAAATAAATAATGTATAGAGGTGAGAAATAACAGACCTATTGTCCCTCTGCAAATTTGTGTACACAGAGTCAATCCCTTACCTCTCTCTAAAAGTGCAAAGTTTCAAAAAGTTCAATTAATAGAATGTTGGGGGCGGAATAGATTTGGACAAGAAGTCTGGAGATAAATGTGAGAAGGGAGGGACAGGCAGTAGAAACAAAACTGAAACTGTTTGAGCAGCATATTCCAGAAGTCTTCGGGTCTTTCTGAGTGTAGCCTTCATTGATTTGAGATCTACCATACCAGTCTCTCACTAGAAGGGAAAACTTATAATGGCAACAGGCCATAAAAGAGACCCAGTTTGGGAATAAGAACCACTGAAGAAATATATGTTTGCTGATGATATTTTAAAGAAAGTCACACCAGTGAACTGGTGGAAGTCACTTAAGCACTTGGATTCAGAGACTGTTGAAGTTAGGGTGACCAGATGTCCCGATTTTACAAGGACAGTCCTGATATTTGGGGCTTTTTCTTATATAGGTTCCTATTACCCCCCACTCCCGTCCTGATTTTTCACACTTGCTATGTGGTCACCCTGGTTGAAGTGATAATCTCACTTTTAACAGCAGTAGCTTCTTCTGACGGTGTAGAAAGAATATTTTCTTCCTTTGGACTAATTCATTCCAAATTGAGAAATCATTTGGGACATGAAAAACCAGGAAAGCTTGTTTTTCTTTTCCAGATTATGAACAAACAGGAAAATGAAGGTGAAGACGACTGAATTAGCTGCAGAAGCCAGTATTATAAGTTTCTCATGTTGACCTGGCTGACATAGTCAATTTAATGTTTTTTAAATATTTCATTTAACTATTTTAGTTAAAAACAATTTTAACAAAAACAAACCTGACTTTTAAAAACTTGAATCTTTAACTAAATTTAAAAAATCAATTCGTTTGTTTTATTAAAACATTATATGTTTACTGTTGAAGAAAAAAATTCAGAATACATAATGTTGTTGTTTTAGTTAAATAAAACAATTTAAATGTCTGTCTGGTGATGTTCTCCTCCTAATTCAGCATGGCATGAAAATCCTCCAAATATTAGTGATTGACCTGTTGAATTGGAGATAGTTCACCTCCCAGTGACTTCATAAATATCTACTTCGATTACCTTTGGTAAATGAAATAACCAAACAATCATTCATTTTCTGATATAGCTGTAAAACTAATCTGAAGTTTTCAAAATAAATCACTTTAAAATGTATAGTTTGTACTTTCTAAAAATGAAACCTACATCTATCTCTGAGTTGTGAAGAGTATGTATTAAGGTTATAACAACCAACAAGAAGGCACTTTTATGTAGAAATGCATGAATAAATCGAGTCTTCCTGACTAGCGATTTAAATCAATTTGATTTAAATCAAATCCACCCCCTAACTCTACCTATTCTGAAGGCTCCTGTAGAAAAAACAGCACCCTTCCTCTGCAGGCATAAGACAACGACTTACTCCCTGCCATTAGTCTGTAGGATTCATGCCAATCTGTGCTTAATTTGTGCCAGGGCTTGCTGGGGCTGAGCCCCGGCATCTTTAGGCTTGGCAGTTCATAGCCCTGGCGCCTCTGGGCTTACCGCATCAGTTATGAAAGTAAAAAAAAAAAAAAAGTGCTTGAGCCCTGGCACCAAATTGCTTGCATGCCGGCACCTCTTTCATGACAAATGCCAATTCATTCCTATTTGGCCAGGGCACATACAGGTTATATTTTGTGCTTGTATCTGGGAAAGACGTTTCCAGTTATTATCCATTGTCCCCGCCCTGTTGCCCAGTGGCCCCTATAGTCTTCACAAAACTCTGCTTGTTTTTTTGGCTGGTAAGAATTGCAAAGAGCAATGTGTTATACAGTGGGCTGTGTTTTAAAAAATAAGGAAAGAAAGAACAGCATTTACTCCGGGGTCTACAACCTTTCAGAATTGGTGTGCCAAGTCTTCATTTATTCACTCTAATTTAAGGTTTTGCGTGCCAGTAATACATTTTAACATTTTAGACGGTCTCTTTCTATAAGTCTATAATATATAACTAAACTGTTGTTGTATGTAAAGTAAATAAGGTTTTTAAAATGTTTAAGATGATTCATTTAAAATTAAATTAAAATGCAGAGTCCCCCCCTGCCCCAGACCAGTGGCCAGGACCCAGGCAGTGTGAGTGCCACTGAAAATCAGCTTGCGTGCCGCCTTTGGCACACGAGCCATAGGTTGCCTAACCCTGATTTACTCATTGCAATAGTTAAATTTATTGCAGCATTTACAATAATTCCTGTTCCTTTATTAATTTTATTATGTTTTTAATAAGTAAAATAAGTTTAATATAAAATTGGCACATGTGACTATGAATGAATAAAGGTAATGAAAGTATTAATTTTTCCTCCTGCCACTAACAAACTAGCAGCAGTTAAAAAAACCAAAAAGCAAAACAACTCTGGAAAAATAAATTCATCGTGTGTCTGCAGATACTTAGAGTAAATCTCAGAAAGGGGATGTTAACCATCAAGATGCAATTTGGAAACCATTTTGTATATCTTAATGAGAGAAAGCTATGGAGTGGCTGTCATAGGATGGCAACAAGAAAGGAGATTTTAAAAATAACAACAGCAAAAAACTAAAGATTTTAGCAGCCAATGTCTCGTTAAAAGTCCATCCAACATGGGTTTCCACATCTAGAGAGCTAGCGTTAGTCTTCTTGCAAGTCTAAACTTCTGATGGTGGCAATTTATAAATAGTCTTGTTGCCATCCCATGAAATCAGTCAAACTACTCCTATGATGATTAAAGTTAAACATATGCTTAAGTGCTTTGTTGGCTCAGGGCCAGCGTGCTCAGCATTTTGCAGGATCAAACCATAAGCTCTGTTTGCTTGCAAAAGAAAAGCAATGTCTGAGGAAACTACCTCAGTGGAAAGATGGAGCCTGTTTTTTTTTTTTATAATTTTTTGATAAATAAGTGTTTCATCACCAAGAATGTCACTGAAAACTCATCATTTCAGCTCTTGGCTCTTGTGCAGGTTGAAATAGGAGACAGTTGCTTTCTGCTGAGATTGGAAGATGATAAAAGGCACACAGTGATAAGTCAGAGCTGCAGCTGACTGATAGTTCCTCTAGTCTCACAACCATTTCAGTGACAATTTCTAGTGCTCCAGCATGATTGGAGTCTGTTCTAAAAGATCCAAGTATTATTTTGGATGTATAATTCTGTATTATTCAGAATCCCATTTGGCTTTCATGCACGCTACCCTTCCAAAGTTAAACCTTCTTCCTGTAGTTTAATTATTTCGTGAGACAAAGTTAGTGAAACAAAAGTTCTGGATTTTGCTTTGAAATGGAAATAATAATATTAGAAATGTTACATAACTTTCCACATTTAAAGGCGAAGGCTGCCTCTTACCTATGTGGAAAATTTGTTAAACCGCATTGATGAAAAACTAGCTGCTTTTTAAAAAATAGAATAAAAAATAAAGCCCAAAATCACTGGCATTGCTTTTCATGTGAAGCTTTTCACATAACTTTGCTTGTTCACAAGCCGAATGCAAAATTCGGGAAATCAGAATACTGGTGATTGGTAATGTTTTGAAGTGGAGTTTTGAAGTGGGAAAAAATGTTGTTTTGTGTGTGTGTGCGTGTGTGTGTTTCAAACATCAAGCTGTAGAACATAACATTAAGGGAGCTTCGCCTTAATTTATTTGAGATTTCCCCCCCCATACTATGTGAGGCAATTGCTTAGAGATCTTGATGGCAACATCACTTGGCAAACATTTTGGACTGTGCTCAACATGTGACATCACACTCCTTTAGGGTTTTCCACATAAAATGAGTTCTCCAAAGAAAACAAAGAAATTGGGATTTAATCTGAAATCTAGTAATACATCCTCTAAGGTGTTGTTAATCACCTCAATAATTCCCTCCTCCTCCCTTGACAGATATTACTAAATGCTACAGATAATAGTAGTAAACCTTTTACAGTCTTTTTATTATTATTATAATTATTAATAATAATAATATTTATTATTCCTAAAGGTTCTTAATCCTACATTTACCCCCTCCCCCTTTTTTTTTTAACAAGGATTGTGTAGTTTAGCTTGCTGTCTGTGCACACTCCCACTGATTTGGGTATAGCTGATGACAGTTTGTTTCATTTAGTATCTTGGGTTATTGTGCCCAGGTCCTTGGAAGTGAATTTCTCTTGATTTTTGAGAGAGGTGTGCGTGTTTGGGAAGAAGAGTGTAAACCAAAACATTGTACGTTTTGTGTGTTGGCTCTTGATATATCAACATTTTACAATATGTTGGTTGGAGAGAAAGCCCACTGTCTCTCTCCTGGGGACCCTGTTCTTTCTTCCTTGCCTCCTGTGTCCATGTCCCTCTACATCTGTTTATATTTATCTATGAATAAGAGAATTTTTCTTCTGTTATGTGTATAACATTTATTTGTAATCGCAGTTCCATACATATGGCTTTGTCCTTGGTAGAGAGCCTGGATGCTGTCTGTGATAGACCTGAATGAGAGAGGTGCAGCAGCAGGAAGGGTGAAAGTAGCGAACAGTGCCAAAATACATGAAACATGATGTTATACAGGCGAAGCAGAGGAAGAATTATCTATGCATCATGTGAGTTTAGAATAGGCTTGACGTTCTCACACCCAAACATTTCCATCTGGAAGCTGTTCCTAAGCAAACGGAAATAGGAACGATATTCTCATATATTCTGGAGTAGCTGTCCAGGGAATAGGATATGTTCCTCAATTATTTTTTCCTGTACCTTTTGGGAATATGTTTAGGTTAATTGCTGTTTCAAAGAGGCGAGACATTTTAAAAGTTATTTTTTAAAGACAGTAAATGACATCAAACTCTTTTAATCCTTCCTTTGTGAGAGTCAGGGCAAAATCTTCATACTGTGCTTATGCAGGATGTTTGTGGCAATTCAGGGTTGCATTTTAGAAAGAGAGGTTTTTTTTGATACCATTGCAGATCTGAAAGTGTTTAAGGGCTTTCTCCTAATTTTCAAAACTCTTAATAATTTCCTCTCTGCCTTTTTCAACCCTGTCTCTGTTCCTTTCAGTCTGTCCATATCTCTTCTGGATACTTCCTTTGTCTCCTTCCCCCACTCCAGACTGCATGCCTGCTTTTGAATTCATACTATCCCTGACACTGACCTCCTTCAAAAACTTTGAAAGATTCACCAGTTCTATGCTGCATATAGCTTATAATGTGCTCACACTTTTCTGTGATTTGTAGTATAATGTCCTTGTTATAATGTTAAACTGTAAGTTGCTTGGGATGAGAATCTGTTAACTTATTGGCACACTTCACCTGCTGTACAGAGTTGTGTACATTGGTGGTTTGTATATACATTATTTTCAAAGCATTTTGGTTTGGAGATATTTTCTGGTCTTAGACTTAATGCAGAACAAGAAAGTAGAAAGCTACTTAGAAGTCATTTTCGAATTAAGTAACATTTTGTTATCAAATGTAAAGCAACCTTACCTTTCTCGTTCTTGTTCCAGTAAATTTGTAAATTCATCACTTTTTTCCATATACTCTATATGCTTCCTTTTCTCATCCTCTAGCTCGTACAGAATCTGTCTATGTGATTTTTCTGTCATTAAAAGCTGCTCCAGCATTCGTTTGTGAGTTTCTTTCTGTTTCTTAACAAGTTTGTCAAGCTGCAAAAGAAACAAAAACTCTTGCAGTGCTGTAAAATTTTTACTTGCTTCAGTATTTATTTGTTCACCCCAAATTATGCTAAATTCTTGCTTAGTCATCAATATTATCTTTAGAGAGACATTTTAAAGTACTACAGGCCCAAAGTTTAACCTAATAGAAAATAGTATTCGTAACCTGATGGCCAAAATCTTTGGAATCTACTTGAAAAGCATTATTTAACTCCCCTTCGTTGTTGAGAAATTGCAAAATAAATTAAGATTTTATTCTGTGAGACTCTCAACTATGTTGTGTTCAACAACTAGCTTCTTAGCAGCTATTAACATTTACTGTTCCCAGAGCTGTGCTCATATTGTTGATAATTCGGCGGAGAAACAGATGTCTTGGCATAAGGTGCTCTCTGTTTTAGGTAGGAGCTGGGTTTTTTTTGTTAAGCAAAAATAGCCATCTTAATTTCAGCTTCAGTTTAAATATTACTAAGCACCAATACAATGTTTTCCACTGAACCCTTTACAAACAATAACTAATTATTTTTCACAACATCCTTGTGAGGTAGGTGCCTATATCAAAAAGTGACTTCTGTCACAGTCCTCTAGCAAATGTATGGTAAAGCCAGGACTGGAACTCCATTTCTGGCTCTGTCCTACATTCATTCCACTTAGCTGCACTTCCTCCTGGGTGTGGAATGTACAAAATTTGGTGTTTATCTTACAAAAAAAAAACTGATGGAAGAATGCTACTTTTAAACTATGAGAAGTTATTTTCATTATGTAACAGGATTGTTTGAAAGTAAAGTGTATGCTTTTTAGAAATATAAGCCTACATTTTTACAAGTAATTTGTGATTTGGCTTGCATCAATCTGTAAGTGCCCAACTTGAGACACCTTAAATGGGTATGACTTCCAGAGGGTAGGCATGCAGCACTTTCTGTAAATCAGGACTTTTTTAAGGTGTCTTATTCTTAAACCTCAGTAGTCACTTTTTAAAAATTTAGGCCACATATTTTAATTTTCCTAAACAGCTTAAAAATTTATTGCCATTGGCATAACTAGAATGTTATTTTATTAAGCGATACTTTATTAAGCTGAATGTTGTTTCTCAAAAATACCTGTGAATGCTTGATAGCTTTTAAAATTCAGTTCCCCTAAAAATGTGCAGGAATATGTGTGCAAAACTGGGAATAAAGGGTTGGATTTTGCACTTGTGAGCCATTGATCTCGTTAGTGAAGGTATGAGGAGGGATTGTTCAGCAACCAGAGAAACTAGGAGGAATTATGAATCTTTGTCCCATTGTTACTTCACCTCCTTCTTCCCAGAAGGTTGTCATTGTTCTTGTATTGACTCAATCATGTTAATTTCCTTTTTTTGGACAGGTAAGTCTGTGGTATAAGGCTAGGATCTTCTTTTAACCACATTCAATTTTAGTAGGTCATGACTGTTTTTTAGTATTTTACTCTATTAACAGGAAAAAAATTCAGAAATCGTCAATGTCGGTAAAGCAAGCCCAGTTCTAGCTTTCAGTTGCTTCATCTTTCTGCATCTTTTCCCCATAAGGCACTTCATTGGCCCATAGAAATGCTAGAGGCCTCAGATTCTCCATGCCACCACTCATTACAAAAAATTTAATACCAAAGAGTATTATGGGTCATTGTCAGTTCAAGGTTCTCCCAAGATGAGAGATGATGGAAAATGGAAGGACTATACCTCTACCCTTTTGTCTAGAGTATAATATGAGTTCCTTGGATGAGCGAATGTTCTTTGTTCTTCTCCTGTGGGTCCCAGTATCTTCCCTAGTACCTGATCCAGATTCTTTGTAAGCTTTCTGCAAGCTGTCTTTCCTCCTCTTTAATCGTTGTTGACTTATTTGGTGATGCTGACAGTGACAAAATCAGAAGCATTTATTTATTAATATAGTATTTGTGTATTTGCCGACCCAAGCAATAGCGTTCTTAGTGGCCAAGTGGAGCTTCTGGCTTTTGGTTAGTGGAGACTCCGTGACAATGTGTATCATTGTTTAATCTGCATGGCAGCTGCAGCTTGTTTCAAAGACCTCGATGGTGCTGATTGGCTGCACAGAGGCTTTACTCCGTCCGGAATCGGTTCAGAAAGAGCCCCTGATGACATGGCAGGTCGAAGCTGAGCAGACGAGCAGTAGGATCTGTGATGAGGAACTGATTGGGGGTTGATCTTAAAGCACCAGTCTTCCTGCCACAGGGACTCCGCTGTCATGTCCTGGCTTGGCAGCCTCAATCACAGTGGGTGTCATGAGGAAAGGTGTGTGGCTTCTGGGCTAAAAGGGTCATTTAACAAGGGCAAGTGTGGGTTCTGAAGCAGCTCCCCCCGATGTAAGGGGGAGCAACGTGGCTCAGAACTGGAAGCCATGGCAGATGAGTTAGTCAGAGAGTTCCTGTGATGATACACATTGTTGAGCTGAGTTGCATATCAAGTTTGGCGTGTGCCGACCCACTCCTTACTGATGCACAGTACTCTGCTATTGAGTATGAGATGGCAAGGACTGAGGTCCTTAGGGTTGAAGCATCTATTCCCCAAAAAGAGCCTGCTAATTTGCTGAGAAGGTTGTTGCATGTCTTGACCTTTTCTCAGGTGGCTATTGTATGTCAGTGTTTGGTTGAGGGTCACACTCTCGACATGCAGGGTATGCTTCATGCTTCAGCCTCTGGCCATTCATTATGATGTTTAGTTCTCTTTTAGCATTGGCATGGTGGAGGTGGAATGTGCTAGGGACAGTCTTGCTAGTGCTAGGCTGAAGGCGCCAGGTCTTGCAGTAGTCGAACAGTTTTATAGCATCATCACTCAGGGTCTTCTCGAGCTCGGAGAAAGTCTCAGCCTGTAGCCTGCAGCAAATGTTGTCGGCATAAATGAACTTCCATGACTGGGTGGATGATAGATCGTTGATGTATAGCTGGAACATGATTGGCGCTAAAACAGACCCCTGGGATAACCCATTCATCTGTTTTTTCCAAGCACTTGTTTTCTCACCTGCATGCACTCTGGACCATCTGTCTCAGAGTAGCAGTTCGATGGCATCAGTAACCCTTGGAGGGAGGACTCTTGATAGTTCAACAAGTAAACCCGTGTGCCACACCATGTGATATGTTGCAGTGAGGTCAAGGAAAATAGTGCCTGTTTTCAAGGTTTCTTTGAAAACCGTTTTGAATGAATGTGGTTAGGGAAGTACTTGGTCACATGTGCTTCGACCTTATCGAAAGCCTGCTTGCTTGCCATTCAAGGTGTTTTGTACCTCTGGTGGTGGTTGCTGTAAAATTAGATGCTCTAGAACCTTGAGCCACATAGAAAGCAGCACGTACAGTGATGTCTGAGTTTTACTAGGTGGTGGTTTTGGGAGGCCAATGACTTTTGACATGTGCCAGATTTTTGTCCATCTTTCTTCATTGCTTCAAAAATGTGTATATGATTCCAATAGGGTGGAAATTGCTATCTTAGGCCTGGTCTACACTACAACGCTCTTTATAGCGATATAAAGAGCACTTTATATCGATTTCTGCACTCCTCCCAGACAAGAGGAGTAGCGCTAAAATCGATATAAACATATCGGATTAGGGTTAGTGTGGACGGAAATCGAC
>NC_133769.1:165941204-166030829 GCF_003597395.2 Chelonoidis abingdonii | reverse complement strand
CTACTTCCGTAGCTATCCAAGATTCCCGCAGTCTCCCGCCCCCTTGAATTCTGGGTTGAATCATTGTCGCGGGTGGTGTCTGCGTAAATGTCGTCAGTCATCTCCTTCCTCCGGAAAACAAAGCTGACAATCCTTCATCGCCATTTTCCCTGATTTGCCTGGCAGACGCCATATGCACGGCAACCATAGGAGCCCGTTCCAGCTTTTTTTTCCGGCACCTGTATGTACTGGATGCCGCGCAGAGGCGATACTCCCAGTGCTACACAGCAAGCATTCACGTTGCTTTGCATGTAGCAGAGATGGTTATCCCCAGTCGTCTGTACTGCTCACTGCCGGAGTAAACTGGCAAATGAGATGACCGTTATCTCTACCCCTCTGTACTGTTCCACATGTATCATGAGTGCCCCCCTGGCGAAGATCGGCCGGGGGCGCAAAACAAAATTGGGTAATGAAACTTCCCAGTCAACTCCCTCCTTTATGGTTTTTTCTAAAAATAGAGTCGTCCTGCCCTAGAATAAGGGCATGTACTAGAGACCAGTGTATCAGAGCACAGCGCTCCGTGTCAGTATCACAGGGATGCCCTGCACAACCCCACCCGTTGCTATCCCTCTTCCCACAACCCCTGGCTACCGTGGCAGTGTCCCCCCCCCATTGTGTAATGAAGTTATAAAGAAAGGCAGGAGATAGAAACAGAGACTTGTTAGTGAATAAAATGAGGGGAGGCAGCCTCCCGGGGAGACAGTCCAGGCAAGACAATAAGCGGTGCGGGGAGAGGAGCCCAGCCAATGCTGTGCTATGACAGGTCAGGCAGTACAGAATCTTTTCTTTACACAGGAAAACGGAGGGGGCTGATTGAAGCCAGCCCCATTGCTATGATGAAGACGGTTAATAGCTACCCACAATGCAACGCTTCAGAAATCGACGCTAGCCTCGGACCATGGACGCACAACGCCGAATTACTGTGCCTAGTGTGGCCGCGTGAAATTGAATTTATAATATCAGTTTTATGAAACCGATTTTAGCTAATTCGATATTATCCTGTAGTGTAGACGTGGCCTTAGAAAACTTAATGAAACTTCTTGGCTTACATTTCATTAAAGTCAAACATAAAGGAATGGCTGGTTTCCCAGCATATAAATGACTGTTGGAGGTGCATGTCCAGAGTAGTCACTCTGATATAAATAAATGGTATTAAGAAGCAGAAAATATTCCTGTCTGTGATTCTTGGTGTGACGGACATGGGAGCTCCCTTTAGTATTTTATGAATATTATATGTTCTATCTGTTTGGAATTCCATTGTGGTGTTTGCTGTAATTACAGGAAGTTTATTAAAGCAGCGATTACTTGTATGTATGCAGGGAAGTGGAAAAAAAAATTCACATTGTTCCATTCATTGATACTTAATGGACAATGCAGATGTCATTCACTTGGAAGTTTTGCCTCTGGCCTTACTGAGATCAACAGCCTGGCTGGAACCTGGCAGGAGAGGGGGCAGCAGCAGGCAGGAAACTGGAACAAAGAATTTGATGTGGATAAAAGGACAATTCCTGTAGAAAAGGGGAGAGTGAGGCAGGGACTCTGGGGAACAGACTGAACCTCAGTCCCCAGAAGGTGAAGGTGATAACTAGGCTTGCCTAAGCCTCTAGATAGGACAGATAGATGTACAGACCGTTTAGGAGGTTTTTTTTTAACAAAATACTCTCTTGTTATGCTTTGATTGTACTGTTGAGAGCAAACAATACTCTGTTCTGAAAAGGCCTTTAGGGTCACTGTGTTCACAGCTTGTAACAGCTTCTGAAGGGAAGTTTTGTAGGTAGCTGAGCCCAGAGTGACTGAGCAGTCATGGTTGGTACACAGAGTGCTGTAGCCAGAGGACAAGGTCTCAGAGTGGGAGAATTGTGGAATTCTGTTCAATGGAGCAGCCGGGAGTGGAAATTTGGGTGGGTCTGACTTTCAGGTGGATGAGCAATGACAGATTGTATTAGCTCAGCTACTCCCCTGATGTCACGCCCTCTCCCTATCCCTGGTGCCGCAGATACAAGCCTTCACCTGCCAAGTGGGACACATGCATGGGGCGGCTCAGAAGATGGCCAGGCAGAGCTGCTGGAGTGTAACTTTCTGAAGGGCGGTTGCAAAGCTCTGTCCTGGATCTCAGGTGCCTCAGTGACGCTCTGGGCTGCTGTGGCAGTATTACACCCTGCTGAGATCAGGGTGAGCCTGGAAGCTAAGTGGGCGAGCCGTGGCCATGCCTCTGATTCCGCTTTGAAAGAGGTATAGGCACAGGGCCTGTCATCTGGTGGGGTGCACTCTAAGACACTAAGGGAGAAAGAGTGAAAGGTAAAGATATCCCTAAACCATCATACTTGCTATCTACAACTCTAGGATTGGAAGGATGTGAACTGCAATCCCAGTAAAGACACTGAATGTGAGAATTCTAAATAGGCAAGCTTGCTCCCCAAACTCTTTGGCCAAATGTTGCATCTGCAAAAAATAGGCTTTATATACAGTCTCTGAGTAAAGACCCAGAGAGTGCTAACAAGCAGCCCTGTAATGTCCACTAAAAATGTAATTACAAAGTCTTAATTAAATGATCTGTTGTTCTCTAATTTGTTCTTGCTAGCTGTGTTTTTTTGCTAGATCTAACACTTCGACATACTGTACAATACAATGGAAAATGTGAGAGGCTAGTTCTTGCGTAACGATGAATAATTTCACAAGCTAGAAGGTCACAAGAATTTAATCATTTAGAAATATTTTACCACCCACTGGTATCTAAAATCAAAACAGAATAGCATGCCTCATATCTGTTGTGCTGGAGCTGGATTCCTAAACTTTTTCTCTAGGCTGTTTTGTGTGTAGTGGCACTATGCCAGGATAAAATCTGAGAGAGTTGCTTTTCTTTATATAAATCCAATGTTCAGAGAATGAATAAATTAATTAATAATGCCACTGTTAGAGTATGTGTGTGTGAATAATCTTTGGTTTAAGATTCTATATGATGAAACTCTGTGCAGAGAGAGATTTGGGTCTTTCTGAATACATATTTTCATTTTTCCCCTCCCTTTCACCAGTTTGAGCCAAATATTTATTTAGACAAAATATACTTGTCCCAGCTACCAAGTTTCCAGCATTGATGTTACTTTTTGACCCCATGACTGTAATCCATGGGCACTGCCTGCCTTCTCCTATGGGCATTTGAAATTTGTAGCCAAAATGTGCTCTGATTAATAAGTGATAAGAGTGCATTCTTCTCTCAGCTGATTGGCATTGGACTTAAACAGATGGATTAAAACTTGATTGGGGCTAGATTGATGCAAGACATTAGCCACTCCCCCACCCCACCTCACTCCACCCCACCCCACCCGGCGTGATGGACAAATCTCAGTTTAGGACCCTTTGGAGTCTGACCAGAAAGGAAGGTGATGGCAAATATCTGAACTTCAGAGCATGAGGTCCAAAACAGCGATCTACAGCTAATTTACCAGTGGCCATTGGGAGTTCTAAATCTGAAGTGGCTTGTTAATGATAGGGATATTAAAATAGAAAAAGAGAGGAGACTGTTAATCCTCCTATCCCTGTCTTTAAAAAAAATAAATTCAAAGTTGGGAAAAGGGAACCCATCATGCAGTTGCCTCCAGTAAGTTTGGTGCATTTCATCTCATCTGTCAGACATGTGGCAACCAATCTGAAGTCAGGTTTATCCATGGCCCTATAGCAGGCAAGGTAGACAGACATGGCAGGCAAATGAATCACATGTGACAGGTGTTATTCACATTTCCTAAAGCACTACTGGAAGACACTCAGATACTACGGTGATGAGGGAAGTACAAAAAACGAGTATAGAGTAGAATAGAGTTATCCCCAAATTGTTCTCTTGCCTCTCAGAGGCAGCTGCAGTTGGTACAGTCTCTTCAAGGTGTCACTCCCTCCCCCAAGCCTTTAAGGCTCCAGAGCCCTAATGGAGCAGAAGAAAGAAGATGGCTCTCTGAGGGAAGGAGGACAGAAAATACCACTCCTGTATGAGCATGTTCTGTGTAGAGTCCCCCACCTCTCCCTGCCATCCTGTTGCAGTGATAGCAAGTTCAGATGGGATCAGACTTGCTCCTGGCTCCTAATGTATGCAGCTCCTTGCCACTACCAGAGATAGAAGGAGAATGTACCATCCAGTAAAACCTAGCAAATTCAGACTCATTGGGGGAGTCCTGGGATAGGCAACACTCAGCTACTTCCTGTCCTAATTTGATTTATCTGGAGAGGGCTTCCACCCAAGGTCAGAGACTGGATCAGCCAATTGTTCATGGCTTCCCTACTGTCCCCAGTAGGGTATTTCTTCTCTCTCCCTAACCCGAGAATCTCCCAAAGGAGACCCTCTTTCTGCATATTCTCAAGCCACCACCTCAGTAATCGTGCAGGACTTCTTTTCTGACTGTGAGCCAAAATAGCCACCTGCTCACTTTTTATCTCATATTGGGAGTCTCTGGAGGAAGAAGAATTGGACCTGTACTCTGAGCCTTCAGATCTCTTCTGAGAATCCTGGAGTCTCTGTGGAGGAATGGGTTTAGTTATTCTCACATCCCACTAAAAACCTGAAGATTTCTGCAATAGAGTCTAATGACCAAGAGGATGAGGCTTGTTTGCCCATCTTTTCCGTAGGGAGAATTATCGGACCAGGCTCTTCCTTGTTCATGGTAGGTTGCTAGGCCCCTGGTTCCCTTCCTTCTTGCCCCAAGAACCTGCAAAGAATCTTGTGACTGAATCATGCCTTTCATGATCTGTGACTGGCCCACACAAATGTGGGCTCAGCAGTAGCATCTCATTCCAAACCCTCAGACCAGTTCCTGGAGTCTATCATTTCCTTCTGTGATCATCTTGATCATAAAGTGGATAATATAGTCAGGAAAACCTGCCAGCTAGCTGACTGTGACCACTTCCATCTGCAGCTTATACACCTCCAGGGTAGCTGTTTCATATGTAAGACAACATTCCTTGATCAATAGAAATCTTCCATGTGCCTTGCTGAGGTTTTTCAGCCTCCTCAGCATTGATCTGAGGCCCATCCATCTTGGAACTTACATCCTCAGTTTATGAGCTGTGTCTCACAGTTTTTCTAGATTCACCCTCTGGGGAACAGTCTCATCATAGCTTAATTTCCTCGCTTTCCTCTAACATCCTGGACTCCATTCTGAAAGAGGTCTCTGAGAAGAGAGCCTCTCTGCCTGATATGAGAGAGTTGTTTGAGAAGTGCAACTCCAGCCGGGGCAAGTAACATTCCTTTTGTGAGCTGGAATTGAAGTCCGAAATCTTTTCTGGCCAGTTCAAGACCAATCCTTTCTGATTACTCCTATCCTACCTCATCCACCTTTGTCTCTCCCACTTCATCCCCACAAAAACCATCTCCTTGTTCTTTCCTCCAGTGTTTACCTCAGCCCACCCTCACCAGAAAGTACATAGGAGTCTCTCACCTATCCTCTATCCCTCCTAAACATCACCCCTCTCTCCTTTCATCCCAATGAAAATAAGCTACATCCTGTATATAAACTACATCCTGTGTAAAAATTACAACATGTTCTTGATCATGGACCAGTGTTGTAGCATGTCTGGTGAAGACGTGCTATGGCGACAGTAGAGCACTCTCCCATCAGCATAATTACTCCACTCAATGAGAGGCAGAAGCTACGTCAGTGGCAGAGCATCTCCTGCTGACATAGCATGGTATAGACACAATGTTAAGTTGATGTAACTTACATTGCTCAGGTGGGTGGCTTTTTAACACCCCTGAGCAATATAAGTTACATCAACTTGAGCGGTAGTCTAGACAAGCCCTAAGATGCTCTGAGATCAATCAGATTGCATGAGAATCCTCAAACTCTTCCTGGTTAAAAGGCCAAGTTCCCTGCCCCTACAGTCTCTCTTGAAATCTGTTGAAGGAGGGAAAAAGCAGTATATTTTTCTTGCCCTTAGGTGTACTCTTAATCGGACTTAACATTTGAGTCAAGTCACAGTTTAACCTGAATTTGGGCATTCTGCACTTTGCCCCTTGAAGGTGTTGATCCACATCATAAAACTGTGTTATAGTTGTCAAGATTGGGAGAAAATGCTCAAGAGAAGCCAGAACAGCAGGCATTTTGCAGGTCAGGGCTGAGGTACATTGCTAGAGCTACATGAGTAAGTTCATAGAGCCCTTTTCCCCACAGTGTGGTTGTCCTTCACATCACATACATATGTACAAAAAGCAAGCAAAAATACTAAATTTATCCCTAAAATGTAAAACGAACAAATAAAATGGAAAAAAACGCTGTTTGTCAGTCCTTTGGTTTACTGAAATGCATGGTGTACCAGAGATCTGTATCATTTTTGCCATGATCAGAATGTTTACCTCTGTCTTTGTAATTGCTAAGTCCAGTGATGTTAAAAGATCCTTTTGGTGCCATTAAGTGTTGGAAGGAAAAAACTGTGCCTAACTGCACTTAGTTTTTAAACTTCTTTTGACTGTTTTTCAAATAATTTCTATGCATACTCAAAGTATCTATGACATAATACCATGGTGTTCTAAAATAAATTAGCCTCTGCAAATTAACTTTCTGTTTTAAATTATAGCTAGAGATTTTAACCTTTGAGCTCCTGAAATGAGTCCTGACCTTTTGGCTGACACTATTTTCTGTGAAATGAACTTTGTATCCTGGGGTATGTTTCTGTTACAGAGCCTGGAAAACATTTGATGGAAGAAGTCTTGTTCATTACTTTTTTTTTTAATAACAGTAATCTATAATGAGCGCTAAAATCATGTTTATCGGAATGAAAGGGGGGACATTCAAGAATTTATCTGGATTAACTGATATAAAGAGATTTTAATGTAAGTGATATACATTGGGAGTCACAATTTAAAATCAGAGAAATGTAGTTCAGAAAGGACGACTTCTGTTGCTTAATTATCAGTTTTGCATTTCTGCCTTGATGAAGTCTGTAACCTTCAGTAATTTTAATAAATGGTGAAAAGCCAGATCCTACAGTTCTTGTGCATCCATAACTTCCATTGGGAACGTAGAACATGCAGGGACTCAGGGTTGAGCCCTTAGAACCAAATTCACATCTGGCACAAGCAGAGAAATTCCCATGAAGCTAATGGAGATGTCTGCTTGCACCAGATGTTAATTTGGTCCTCCAGAAAGCAAACTGATGCATTAAACAACATAGTTATTAGGCTAATTTTTAAAGGTAGACATTAACAATACTTACTACAACTTCCCTCCTCTCTCCCGGTGAAGTAAATAAGTATAGAATCATAGGACTGGAAAGGACTTGAGAGGTCATCTGGTCCAGTCCCCTGCAGTCATGGCAGGACTAAGTACTATCTAGACCATTCCTGACAGGTGTTTGTCTGACCTGCTCTTAAAAATCTCCAGTGACGGAGATTCCACAACCTCCCCCTACAGAATTTATTCCAGTGCTTAACCACCGAGACAGTTAGGAAGTTTTTCCTAATGTCCAATTTAACCTTCCCTTGCTGCATTTTAAGGTCATTGCTTCTTGTCCTCTCCTCAGAGGTTAAGAAGAACAATTCTTCTCCCTCCTCCTGGTAACAACCCTTTATGTACTTGAAAACTGTACATACCCCCTTGAAATCATATCCCCTCTCAGTCTTCTCTTTTCTAGACTAAACAAATCCAATTTTTTCCATCTTCCCTTGTAGGTCATGTTTTCTTGACCTTTAATCATTTTTGTTGCTCTTCTCTGGACTCTCGCCAGTTTGTTCACAGGCTTCCTGAAATATGGCTCCCAGAACTGGACACAGTACTCCAGTTGAGGCCTAATCAGCGCGCAGTAGAGCAGAAGAATAACTTTTCGTGTCTTGCTTACAACACTCCTGCTAATACATCCTAGAATGATGTTTGATTTTTTTGCAACAGCATTACACTGTTGACTTGTATTTAACTTGTGGTCCACTATGACCCCCAGATACCTTTCCGCAGTACTCCTTCCTAGGCAGTCATTTCCCATTTTGTATGTGTGCAACTGATTGTTCCTTCCGAAGTGAAATACTTTGCATTTGTCCTTATTGAATTTCATCCTATTTACTGCAGAACATTTCTCCAGTTTGTCCAGATCATTTTTGAATTTTAATCCTATCCTCCAAAGCAGTTGCAACCCCTCCCAGTTTGGTATCATCCGCAAGCTTTATAAGTGTACTCTGTATGCCATTATCTAAAGATGAAGATATTGAATAGAACCGGACCTAGAACTGATCCCTGCGAGACCCCACTCATATGCCCTTCCAGCAGGAGGAGTATGAGGAAAACAAACCTTGTGGGCTAAATGTATTGACTGCAATGGAGTTTCACCTGTTGAATTTTGCCTAGGGAGATTGAATTACTTTCCCAGGGTCATGTACCGAATTGGTGTGGGAGCCAGGATTAGAATGTCTTGGGTGTTTGCTGCATGCTAAATCAATTAGATCATGATGCCTTGTAATTTACAGGAAAGTATATTCTGTACTTTGGTCTACTACCTGGTAGTCCATATGAAGTGTGCGGTCTGAGAGCAATATCCTTCTCCCACTGAAGTCAATGGGACTTCTGCTATTCAATTTGATGGCAATATGGTTTGTCCCTGTGTGTGTGTATTGAATAATACTATGCATACCTCTCCCATAGGCTTTTCATATATATCCTCTTGCCATTGTGCAGCCTTGGTTTGTATAGCATCTCGCTGGAGCGCCTCTAATACCTTTTTTGGAGTAACAAAGCCATATTGTGCTTCAAGCAAAGCCAGGTCAATTTTTTCAGCCTTAAGAACTCCTATGACTTCATCTTGAGCCTGCAGAAACACAAAGAATTCCAGTGAACTAGTTTTATGTATTGGCATGCTCAATGAGTAGCTTCTACATTAACATTTGGCAATAGTTGTTAAAGTGCTTTAAATTATATGTTAAGTATCCTTGAGATAATTGGTGTATGTGTGTGTGTGTGTGTGTGTGTGTATATATATATATATATATATATATATATATGTATATATGTATGTATATATATGAGCTTTTTAGGTACACTTTCTCTAATACTCAATATTTTGTTAAAAGTAGATTATGTAACTTAGTTTTTGTATGAACACATACTTTTCATTGTACAAGAATTTAGAACAAAATGTCATTTCAGGTATTGGCATCTATTTTAAGATGTAATTTTTAATGTACTTTGGGAAGCCAAGAAGCTTAGCATTCTCTGTTCACACAGGGTACAAAGGCAGCTTTTGTTGTTTAAACTGACTTGGAGGTAGTCAGCTTCTATTGTTACATGTACATGTTTGTGCACTGAAGCTAGTGAGGTACGTGGTGCAGAGGATGTGACCTTTTACAACAAGCATTCCAAAAGCATGCAATAATGGCAGCTCTTTAAAACAAGATTAATTGTCCTTAAAGCTGGCAGAAGTGACGTGTGTGGGGGGGTGTGTGTGTGTGAGTGAGAGAGAGAGAAATATTATGTATAGGGGAGTGTGTGTGTGTGAAATATATAAGGCCAAGATTTTCAAAAGTAACTAATAATATTAGGGTTCTCAATCCTGGGTGCCCCTTCAAGGCACTTTAAAGGATGTTGAGTTACAGAAAGTGCAGAGCCCTGCTTTGTGAAAACCAGGCCTCTTTAAGATGCCTTAGGTTGCCCACCCAAAAATCTAGTCATTTTTTGAAAATCTTGGCTGCATATGTGTATATTATACACTCTGTATATGTAATTGTATGTATTTTTCTTTATATATAGCATAATTGCCAACATTATCTTTAAGAGTAGAGTGTTAATTTGCTTACATAGTACTATGTTTGCATATGTTCTGGGACAAAACAGCAGGCACATGTACCTTTTATAAAGTTACTGTGTAACAAAGTCTATTGTGGAAACACATTGCTTGTATTTCTGGGGAGCCTATAGTATTTGACAGGTACCAAGATATAGGTATCTAAAACAAATAAAAGCAAATACCATGTAATTTTTAAAAATAAGTTCCTACTCTTTCATGGTGACAAATGTTAAGAAGCTAGAGGGGAAGGAATGCCTGTTAATACTAACTCTGAAAATGTCAAAAGGAAACGTAGATAGTCAAGTCACTTAAAATAATTCTATACTAGGGTTTCTGGAAAAAATTGGCAATGACCTTTTCAGACTGTACACTCAATATTGCTAACTCTCATGAGTTTATCATGAGTGTCATACTATTTTCTTTTATTAAAGCTCCAGCCCCTGGAGTCATGAGAGTCTAATGAAGTAACAGTTTAAAAAAAAAAAAGTGTCTAACTCTTCTGGAGGTGGAGAAAAGCTGAAAAAGTGACTTAAGTAATCTCCTCTTGGAAAAAAGAAGGTAAATAAAAGACACAAGATTTATCATTTTTAAAAATCTAATTTTTAAAATAATCTCATGATTTTGGGAGATTGAATCATAATTTTGGAAGGGTTGGAATTGGTAGTACCATGTATTGGCAAATTAGGAATCCAAAAAATTGCATTCCTACTTTTTTTCAGCAAAAATATTTTCTGTGACCTATAGGAACAAGATACAAATTATGCAGGGCCCCAGTATGTTCATATTTTTAATAGCAGCAAAGATTCCTGTGGCACCTTATAGACTAACAGACGTATTGGAGCATGAGCCAATAGCTTATCGTGGGGAATACCCACTTTGTCGGATGCATGCACGAAGTGGGTATTCACCCACAAAAGCTCATGCTCCAATACGTCTGTTAGTCTATAAGGTGCCACAGGACTCTTTGCTGCTTTTACAGATCCAGACTAACACGGCTAGCCCTCTGATACATATTTTTAATGTAAACCATTTCAATTTTAAATATACTGAGAAGGCTGGACTCTTTTTTTTAACTAGACAGAGATGTATTTGCTTAGAACTGTGTTTTCAGAGAGAGTGTTTGGGAAATTTGGGTCTTGATCTAAATTTAGAGAGAAGGCAGGGAAACAGGTGATGACTTTTGAAAAGTTTAACACCACAGCGTTTTTCTTAACACACACATCACTCCTGTGTTTTGGGCCCAGTATTGGCAGAGGGGGGAAAGGATTGTTAGGAATTTCCCTGTGAAAAGGGCCAAAATAACATATTCTACAATTAACAGTAGATTTGGGAGCGTGCGCATCTGTGTCTGTGTTCAACTGGTCACTTGTGTGTGAATGACCAGTTGAATAAACACACATTCAGAATATATATAATATTAATGTGTGTCTATATATACATATATTAATAATAAAAGTACTCACATAGGTAATGTCCAGATGTTAAACTGTGAAGCCATGTGATAAATCCATTTATCATGCACCTTTGACCAGTTCACCTGACCTCTGCTCACAAACATTCCGAACTCATGAGCAGTTTCAAACAGCTCTCATTACTTTTATTAAATCACCTTGCTCGCCTCCATTTTTCTGCAAATACAGACTTCCATTCTCACTCCCAAATTATATTTGCCTAGGGTGGGCAGCATTCAGCCCTGGGCCATTGAGAGCTTTTACATATAGAAAAAGTCACAATTTTGAAATCCAATATCTCATGGCCATGGTGGGAGCCAGCACTCATTCCTAGCCCTGTAAGGCCTGATATAATAGACCTTTTGAGCTATTGTAAACCTATGTTAAGGCATTTTTGGTGGGGGGGGGGGGTGCTCCCTCTGAATCCTGTTGGACTCCAAGTAACTAATGCAGCTGGCTTTACAGGAGGTCACAAGAAATGGCCCCAATAAAAGTTTTTTCTAATTTCTAAAACATTCCTAAAATAGTTATGTAACAAATATTTTATATTCTGAATGCATGATGGGATTGTGTAGTATTAAAGTTTTACCAGTTGTCCGTAGGGATGAATTCACATGTAGTTGCACACTTTGAGAGTAATGGACCATTGAGTCACTAAGACGTTTCCATGATGACACCTACATATTTTAAATATGTTATATACTGGGATGAGTAGGGAAAGTCTAGTGTTTGTTTTGGGTTGGGATTTCTTGTCTGTGATGTATGGATGAAAATTTTATGTACTCTTACATTTTGCATTTGTACACCTGCACCAATTACAATAGGTGTACTATCTAAAATGGGGGGTGGGGAGCGAATATTAGAGTAGATTAAGCAATGAGCCTACAATCTGGAATATAAAACAAAAGAAGACTGCACCTGTAATTCACCCTCAAGCACACTAAGAAGAAATAGTAGGTCATCTCGAGAGAGGTCCTCTCCTTTCTTGGAATATCTTTTTTGTTTTTTCTCAGATTCAGGACTTCTTTGGATGGTGCAGGTTTCTTTCTCCTTTTGTCCCCTTTTCATGTTTACTCTCCCAGCATAAGGAGTATCTTCCTTATGGTGGCCTCTCATCTTTTGCTGGCATTGTTTGGATTTGGTTGGACTTTCTGTGCTGTTACTTCTGGAGCGCATGTGTATGTCCTGGAGCTGGAAGGAGTGGGGAAGAAGTGAAATATTTTAACCATCATTGAACACAGAGAATTACCAGTGGTGGCATTTACCTCAGAACAAAGGGTCCACAAAAGTCTGTGTATGCCAGTTAAGTGGAACAGAATATTAATGGTATAAATGGTTCATAAGCAGACTGACCAAGTCTCCTGGTGTGTCAGGAAGATTCCCGTTTACAAGCAAAAAGCTTCCAACTCCTGATTTTTTAATATTATATCCTGCAACAGCAATGCTCCTTCTCCTGCTTGGTCCCAACCATTCCAATCCCTTTCTCAGGTGCCTTACTGTGGGCCCCGAGGGAGAACTGAAGGGTTCAGTGCACTTCTTGCTCTCTGTGTTGGTATGCATGCAGCTAGTCCCGCCTCCAGCAATAGCAAGCAGGCGCTCACATGCGCTCACATGCACTGGCCATTCGGTCTATCTTGCTTGCGCTTTGCAGCAGACAGGTAGGAGGTGGGGGATGTTCACTGGTTGCAATGTAGAGCTGGGTATCTCTGTGTCCATACTGCTCTTGCCAGAACTGTGACCACTGTGCACATTCAGCAGAGATGCATCAAGGAGGCATGTTTCATGTGCCCCTGGCCCGCCACTGATCTCTGAAATTAGTTTGAAAATATTGGTCAGTATGTCCCTAGGAGTTTGTGTGAACCCACTGCATTGGGATGAACTTTGCCCTAAGGATCTAAATGGATCTTAACTAGGGCATTATGCCTTGCTGAAATACTGTCTGTCTGCATCACAGGAAACCCAAATTCCAGTGTGAACTATAGACTATGGGAATTTCACTTGATTAAGAGTGTTTTCACTGGGAATAAATTTATAATGTATGTCAAAAACAGATAGCTAAGGGTTAATGTTTCTTTTACCTGTAAAGAGTTAACAAAGGGAACCACACACCTGACCAGAGGACCAATCAGGAAACCGGATTTTTCAAAGCTCAGGGAGGGAATATGTTTGGGTCTGTGTCTTTTGTCTGTTGCTCTCAGCTATGAGAGGATCTTTCTATCTTCAAGCTTCTAATCTTCTGTTTCCAAGTTGTAAGTACAAAGGTAGAAAAGACAAAGGCTGTTATTTTTTTTTTTGTATTTACATGTGTGTAGTTGCTGGAATGTTTAAATTGTATCTCTTTTTGAATAAGGCTGTTTATTCATTTTTCTTTTTTAAGCAATTACCCTGTATTATTGTCACCTTGATACAGAGATCATTTTTATGTCTTTTTCTTTCTTTTTATATAAAGCTTTCTTTTTAAAACTGTTTGAGTTTTTTCTCTGGTTAGGCAAGGAACGAAGGGAGGGGAAAATCTCTTGTGCCAGAGCTGACTAGGTTTGAATCTGCAGTAGCCTCTGGAGTGGGGGAAGAGACACTTATCTCTCTCTGTGTTTGCATTTCAAGGAGTTGAAGTTACGGTAATCTCCAGGGCCACCCAGGGAGGGGAAGCCTGGGGAGGAAGTAAAGAGGAGAAGGGGGAGAGGGTTATTTCCCTTTGTTAAGACTCAGGGCATCTGAGTCTTGGGGTCCCCCAGAAGGTTTTGGGGAGACCAGAGTGAGCCAAACACTGGAATTTTTGGCTGGTGGCAGCGCTATCAGATCCAAGCTGGTAATTAAGCTTGGAGGTTTCATGCTAGCATCTTAGTTTCTGAACTCTAAGGTTCAAATCTGAGTAGGAAGCTATGACAATGTATCATTCTCTATCTGCTGTTATTGAATATTTTTGTGGAGTAAAGCTCTCTCCCTTTTTGGTAGTAAGCTTTTAGATTTGCCAATCCTCCAGGATTGTCCTGGAGTCTCCAGGAATTAAAGATTAATCTTTAATTAAAGATTATGTCATGTGATGAAACCTCCAGGAAAACATCCAGCCAAAACTGGCAATCCTGTTTTGAGATAAGGCACAAAATGACAGTGCCTAGCCTAATGGAGCCCCAGTCCTGACTAGGCCTTCTGAGTGCTATTATTTATATAACTATTACATCCTAAACATTGTTGTCAATAAATTAATACTTGTACAAACATTAAATAACTCAAGGAGCTCAATCTACTCAGCTTCTCAAAAAGAAGGTAATTGGATGACTGTATCACAGTCTATAAATGCCTGTAGGAGGATCAGAAACATGATAATAGAGGTCCCTTCAATCTAGCAAGCAAAGGTACAATTGGGTCCAGTGGCCAGAAATTGAAGCTAGATAAATTCAGACTTGAAAAAAGGTGAAAATATTTAATAATGAAGGTAATTAGCCACTGGAATAATTTACCAAGGCTTGGGTTGGAATCTCCACCACTGGAAAATTTTAAATCAAGATTGGACATTTTTCTAAAAGATCTGCTCGAGTTCAATCACACCTATCAGATTTGAAATAGTAATTCAGGGAAGTTCTATGGCCTGTATTATGCAGGAGGTCTGACTAGATGGTCACAGTGGTCCCTTCTGGCCAAAATCTGTGAATCTGTGAATAAGAATACTCCAGCAGAGTTTTTCCTTCTGTCTGATCCTGAATGAAAATCCTAATCCTAGGTTTATATCTTTAAATAAAGTTGTCTCCGATGATCATAACATAACAAATATAGTAGCATTTATGGTTTCACTGCAGGAGGAGGATTCAAAGAGTAGGAGAGGGGAGAGAGCTTTTATTTCAACATAAATATGCGATGATTAGTTAAAAGTGACTAAGAAGATTTTGGAAAGGTAAGTGGAGTTATGTATCGCTGGAAATTTTCTGTGGTGGTAAAGTCCCATTTTAATAGACACATAATAATTTTAAAGTATCCTTAAAGTCATCCATCACAGGAGGAAATTTATGGTATTCCTTCTGGGCTCCCAGAGCCAGAATATAGCAGTTTTGAGGCAAAGTGCTTGGGATATCTATTTGATCAGGTTTTGCATTTGTTAGTATAAAGTTGGGGTAGGAGCTCATTGTAAGGCCGGCACCACCTACAGCATCAAGTCCCTCCTCAAAACTTATCTTTTCTGTAATATATTCAGAAGACTGCAACCTAATAATGGGTAGACAGGTGGCATGTTGTGATTACTGCTTCATTGGTTAAGAATTGTGCTTATCCTAATATTTCTGTTACCCTGTTTCTTATCCCACTACCCAACCCCACCCCACCCAACATGCTTGTTTGTATTATCTGCCTGTTATGTCTTGTCTTTTAGATTGTAACCTCTTTAGTACCGGGATTGTTGTTTACTATATGTGTACAATGCCTATCACAATAGGGCCCTGGCCTGGCCCTCTACAGTCTAGGCATTACCAGAGTAAAAGTGGTCAATAAGAATCATATCAACAAATACAGGGGTGATGTAGTAAATCCATTATCTGATCACCTATACACCATTATTCTGCAAGTGTAGAATGCCATGAAATGCATGAATGATGCACAAAGCCCTTTTTTATTTTTCTTCTAGTGGATTCTGCATGTTCTTTATGCAGCACCCTGAACTGCAGCTCCTGCTTGTTTTAAACTGATCATTCCAGGGCTCAAGAAGGCATTTCCTCCCCCAGGTATAGAATTGTCCTGTAGGCCAGGTGGATTATAGGGAGTTTTCACCTTCTTCTGAAACATTAGGTTTTGCTACAACCAGAAGCAGGATTCTGGACTTGATAGAGCAATGGTCTGACCAGGAATGGCAAGTTCTGTGCTTCCCCTCCCTTCCCCCCTGTTTTATACACAAATGCTCATATCCTTGAGGACCCTGCCATGCACCTTCTTCACAACCAAAGAGGGCTGGCTGAGACCCACTTTGGAGTCTGTCAAGGCAACTCCTTAATCACCAAGACATGTCATTAGTTTACTAATACAAAGTGCTTTTAGGGTGCCCAGATAGCAAGTATGTAAAATAGGGACAGAGTGTGGGGGGTAATATGCACCTATATAAGAAAAAATCTGAATATCAGGACTGTCCCTGTAAAATCGGGACATCTGGTCATCCTACTGCCAAGCTGCAGACACACCATCAGAGAGCCTTATGTGTTTGCAGTGGAGACTGACCAGAAGAAACCTTTGCAAAGTGCGCTGTTTCATGGTCATGGGAGCACAGCCAGATTTTTTTTGTAATTCTCTGTTGCAAGGCCAGCAAAACAGTGGACTTCAGTAAGAGTACAGGAAGACCATGCCTACCAGCAAACAATGAAGACTGGCAGCATTGGAAATTTACCAGACTGGTGACCAGCTCAGGGAGCGGATTAGGAAAACCAGGGAGCAGAATCGCAACTCACTGACATCATGTCTGCTTTAGGAGAAGTTTGACTGGATGCTGGGCATTGTGCTGAGCCTGGAGCAAGTGGTGGTGCATGATGACCTTGTCAGCCAGGATGCTGCCCTACTGGCCCCAGAATCCAGCATGGGAACTAATGGGAGCCAGCAGCCACCTCCAAGTGAGGGCAGTAAAGTGACTTTGTTGCTGAAACTGGTCCCCCAGGAGGCTGTGTTACAGAAGCAGCAGCAGCACATCTTGGGACCATACTTTGAGGAGCTGATTGTTGGCCCCCGGAGGACAAGCCTGCTTTGGAGCCTGCAGCAGACAAAGGAAGTGATGGAAGCTGCTGTAAAGCCTGCTAAGTTCCATTTTAATGTTTATTAATATAGGAATGGGAGGGATTTCTGCTCTATGAACCAGTCAAAAGTTATGAGAAGCCCCAGCAAGCTGCATGTATCCATTGATGATGGATTGTATCCCAATGCCTTCACTTCACGTACCCCAGCCCACCGCACCATGTGGAGTTCAAAATGACGACTGGGAAATGCAAGCAGTAAAAACGCCTTGAAAGTGAATTTTTTATTGGAAAGGTGCAGAGTTTTGCTAGGGCTGTTCCTGTTTCCTAAAAATAATAACCTCACACTGCCACACTTGTAAGTACACCACTCTCAAACCATTCAACAGTGGAATGAGCCACTTGGAAACAGTGAACTCTTGACTCTGTGTGTGTGTGCGTGTGTGTGTGTAAATTTGTTCCATTCATAAATCTAGTCCATTTTAGTTAAAGGCAGTCCATAGGTGACAAAATAATTTCTCTCATATTTGACTGGGGTTTGAAATTTTAGTGCAGAAATACGCCTGGTGGGGTGGGGGGCTAGGAAGGAGGCTGCGGAGGTGTATGTGTTTCCATGCAGCCATAACTGGCTAAGCTATTTGGAAGCTAATGGAGCAAGCATGCTGTTGATTCCCTTATGAATTGTGACCTAGTCCCTGGTGCTGATAGATGCAGGCTTTTCCTGAAGTAGGAACTCCAGACAGATAGTCACATTTTGGGAAAGGGCGTATTTTCCAGGGACACCTCAGCAGTTGACCAGTCTACTCCACTCATAGATGTGCTGTTCAGTCACAATCCATTTGAATACTTCTGTTGCATACACTTCAGGTGTCCCACTGGTAGCTTGGAATAGCATCTCCCCATGCCACATGGGCACCACCAAAATATGTCCTCTAAAATGTGGAAGACCTGAAATGATCGGGGAAAAAAAGCTTTTTTAGCATGGTCGTTGATGTCCCCGCACCCAAAATCCAAGTAGTTCTGTAATTTTTAGAAAACCATAAACAGCTTTGAATTTTTAACTTACCTTTGTCTCTGCTCTTCTTTCATTGTGATTAACAGGCAGCGTCCAGGGAGCTTCTGTGATCTGAAGCATCCTTCTCACAATATAGAGTAACTCCTCACTTAAAGTTGTCCCGGTTAACGTTGTTTTGTTGTTATGTTGCTGATCAAGTAGGGAACATGGTCACTTAAAGTTGTGCAGTGCTCCACTATTACGTTGTTTGGCTGCCTGTTCCCTCCGCCCCCAGCACCTGCCGGCAGCCCCCACAGATCGATGCCTTTCCCCTCCTCCCCCTGCCCATGGCAATCAGCTGGCTTGTGGCATTTAGGAGGGAGGGGGGAGGAGCGAGGACTTGGCGCACAGGCTCCCCCTCCCTCCCCTGCCTCCTGAACACTGTAAACCAGTTGATTGCTCCGGGCGGGAGGGGGAGCCTGCACGCCAAGTCTTCGCGCCTCCCCTCTCCCTCCCGTGCCTCCTGCCCGGCAATCAGCTGGCTTGCAGCTTTCAGAAGGGAGGAGAGGGAGGGGGGAAGAGCAAGGATGCAGCATGCAAAGTAAAGAGGGAAGAAGAGGAGGGGGTAGAAGAGGCAGGTCAAGGGTGGGAGCTTGGAAGGGGTGGAGTGGATGGGCCAAGGGTCGAGCCCCGGCAAAACCAGTGCCTGTGCTTGCAAGAACAGCAAAAGGAGCAGCCGGACAATCCATCCTCTTCCACTCTCTGACTCCATACCTCAACCAAGCTTCATACTCGGCAGTGATGACTGTAGTATTAAATTGTTTCTTTAAAATGGTTTAAAACTTATACCTATATTAAATTGCTTGTTTAAAATGTATATAGTGCCTTTCGTCTGGCAAAAAAAATCTATCCCTGGAACCTACCCTCGGCCCCTTTTACATTAATTCTTATGGGGAAATTGGATTTGCTTAACATCATTTCACTTAAAGTCTCATTTTCAGAAACATAACTACAACATTAAGTGAGGAGTTACTGTACTGAAGTTTAGTTTGGAAAAGTAACATTTTATGTCCTTGGAATTCCACAAGGAGTTTTCTTGTTCTCCTTCATTGAGCTATTTGAGACAATAACCCTCTGTCTTGTCCTAGTCCAGCCCCTTGACATCTACAGGCTACAGAACCTCCACAGCTCGCCCACACTGTGGTAGAAGCCTGGGCCAATGTACTTTCATGGACCATTCCCAGAGGAAGCATTTCCATGATGAACTTACGGTTTAAGTTCTGGACAGGGCCAACAGGCAGGTCCAGCACCAAAGACAGGAGGACTTGTGGCTAGAGAAAAGGCAACAAAGAACTACTGCAGGAGTGAAAAACATAGACTTCATCCACACATCTTGAAATTCTTCCCTTTCTCTTCCAAAGTGTCAGACCCCTCCCTCCAACCCCATCTCCAGTTGCAACATGGCATATTGGTTGACCTTCTCAGTGCTCTTGACAGTTTAGACAGACCACTGACTGCAGCGTACTATAGTGTGGCCACTGCAGAGAGATAATCCATTGTAGTGCAGATTAGGCTGGTTTTCTGTAAGGTTAGTCAGCTTTTGAATGATTCCAGTGTCACTTACAAACTGGAACAAAGTCATTTTTAACTTTCCACTTGTGTTTTTACCTTTTGACATTGAGCAACATTTTCCACCCAGTTTTTTTTTTAAATAGGACATGAAGTACCATGAAGTTTCTGGATATCAGCTGTCTCATGGCACCCTAAAGCGTCTGTCATCTCTTCAGAGCCAGGTTTCTGAATGTTAGCTTAATGAGTGGAAAATCTTTCTCTCTCTGTGCCTGTCTTAGTGTACACTATAATAACCACATCAAGAGGACCTACTTACACCAGAGATGTCTTGCAACATGGTTAAAACACTTTTCCCTCTTGTAGCAGAGATAGTAGTTCACCATACTGAGGCAATGTTAACTTCCCCTATAATGCCCATTGGAGGACAGAGCTCTGAACTGTACCGCGTTTCATGATATTTTCTTCCTTTGTGCTAACTCAGGCTCCCTATTACTCTGTACCAACAACTAGGGTGGTACTAGAGCACAGAATGACAGCTGGTAGCAGCCGGGTAAGGAGAGGAGGAGGAGACCTGACTCAAAGCACACCATCTTGCATCTCTGTGTGTTAATATTTATCTTTTGTAAAACAGTTTCTAGAGAGCAATGGTACTTGTACATTCTAGCTACAACATTATAAGGGGATCAGGTGCTTGCTAACTATTAAGCTTGTCATCATTCCCATGTGGAACTCTTGCTGGCCAGCTAGGTGATCTTTGCCCGTTTACTTGCTTTCGGATGATGCACTGTCTGCCTCCTTGGTAGTGTTTGCAGAGGCATCTTCGTGGCAGAGTGATAATGGCAGAGTGATAATATCCCTGCTTACCAATGCAGTACAGCTCTCTAGACCCTGTCACAGTCACATTGTCAGACCTGAATTGAGTGGGTGTTAAATTGCAGCATTCTTCTCTCTCTAGTGAGAAAACCAGTTGAGGGAAGTAATTTCTTCAAATAGGTTTGAGACCTTAGGATCTGTTCTCGTTGTGTGGGTCTTTAAAATTGTTTTTTTTATCTCCTAACATGAATGTTCTTTTACATTTAAGAAAGAAATCTTAGTGATGGGGTAATCTGTAGGATCAGAATATGCTCTCCTTAAGAGCCACAATAACAAATGATTGAATGTTTCTATGACATTAATTTGGTCTCCACCCTCTCAATCTTATTGTGAGAGAGATGAAACTGCATTTGTCTCTTTGGCAGCAGTGAACAAGCAGGTGGCTTAGAAATCCCCACTGTTATTGTGGGAAAGACAGAAATATCCTGCAGAGATGACTTCACCACAGATACCGGAGGGTTTTAAGAAACATCCATCTTTTTTTTCTCCTTTTCCCATCAGTATTTTCTCTCTTTAGCCAGTGATTGACTTATGAGCTAACAAAATCGCTCACAGGAGCAAATATTCTATTAATCCCATGGTAAGGATCCTGGATTGTTGAGAACTTGATATTCTTTCCAAGAGTCCATGACTAAGCAAGGAATTATGTGTTTCTTTTTCTAAACCTGTCTTATTTAAAGGGATATAGTCAAAACAAGAGAGCTCTTTTCTTCAACAGCTAACTCACCTGGGAGCTCTCAAGGATTCAGCGAGCGCTTCTGTTCCTCCACAGGGTCTGTAAGATGGAACTAAGTATCCAGGAGATCCAAGGGCAGGACAGGTCCCCTGCTTGCTCCCCAGTGAGTCTCTTGGCATGGTATCACAGGAGAGTCAAACTGCTGTCACAGGGAGAATAAACAAGCAGCCTGCGTTTCTCTCTGTGATAGGGTCTTGTTAAAACTTGAGATCCCTGGTCTTAGCTTCTCAAGGATCCTGCAGCAGCAGTTTTACATAATTCAGGAGAGTAGTTATTCAAACTGGGCAAGAATCTGGCTCCAAGAGATCACGTCAAATGTTTCCAAAGAAAGAGAGCACCTTGAAAGCCGTTTCTGCGGTGGAGCCTGGTATGTTCTTTCAACTGACCAATGTTCAGTTTACCATATCTTTGGCTGAGGGAGTCCATTTGGGTCAAAGGATGACACCGGGTCTTTGCTACGGAACAATTCTCTCTGTTGTATTTCAATGTGCTCAGGCTAAAAGTGGTGTGATATACCCTGCTTCCATATAAACTAGGTTCCTTCATCACTATGCCTTGCCCTGGAAGCCAATATAAGCCAGCAGAAGAGCACTTAAAGCACGTCTCCAAAAAAAACTCTCCTAGGCTGATGGGCAGACATGAGTCTTTGCATCATTCATGCCGTTCATGTCCCAAAGAATCAGGCAGTGGGCTGTCAATGCTACCGAAGTTCAGTCTAGCTTGTGCCTTTCTTCCCTTTTTTAAAGCTATGGAGAACCTGGGAAAGGTCTGGAAGGATCACTTGAAGGTCAGACTGATTGATTGTGCTGAATTGGCCTAGGAAGTCTTTTCTTGTTTTAACCAGAATTCTGCAGATATTGTACATACTCTGTAACTACTTTGCAATAAGATGTCTCACTGTCAGTTTTAAATTTTTGAGCCTTAATCTTCAGATCATGGATCTCCAAATCTTTCATAGTGTGGATTACATCTTAATAGAAAGATTGTCTTGTGGATTATGATTACACCAGCTGCCTTTCTTTGTATTGACATAAATCTGTTCCCCTCCCAGTCATGGTCACATGGGCTATCTCTTTTGTTCCCATTGGCATATGTTCTTGACGTAGCTACAGCAGTTGCTTACATGGCAAAAGTGATATTAGGAGATAATTGTGATGTATTTTTAGCTTCATATAATTAAAGTTAACAGTTGGAAACAGGGAGAAAGAGCAAATACCATGTGTCCAGTCAGCTCTCATCATATGAATAGCGAGCACTCTGTGGCTCGCAGACCACAGTTTGAGTCACTGATTTAGAAGCAATTTTATGTTAATATTGTGGTTTGAGAACTCGAGAACTGGTATTCACAGTATACAGCACTTAGAATGCATGCTACAGTTACCCAAAACACATGTTGAAGTTTATTCACATTATCAGAAATATTAAGTGCTATTAAGCATTCATGTTTAATTGTTTCTGATCTTTTTAAAGAGATGTGTTTCCATTCAGAGACTACAAACCTCTTTATGCATTAGATCAAAGTTCACTAACAAAAATGTCCACCCATTCCCAATCTATAGCACCCATATAGGGCCCAGTCTTTATCGTCTTGAAGTCAATGGCCAAATTCAGAGATGAGTCTAAGGGTACGTCTACAGTACGAAATTAATTTTAAGTTATTTTATTCGAATTTCCTCTATTGAGTTCATACATTCGTTGTTATGCGTCCCCACTAAAGCACGTGAATTCAACAGAGTGCGTCCACAGTACTGAGGCTAGCATCAAATGGCAGAGCATTGCGCTGTGGTAGCTATCCCTCGGTTCCCGCAGTCTCTGCTGCCCATTAGAATCGTGGGTTAAGCTCCCAGTGCATGATGGGGCAGAAACATTCTGGTGGGTTTTTCTGGGTGTATGCCATTACTCGCTCCTCCCTCCGTGAAAGCTACGGCAGACACCATGCTACCAGCAGACGGTGCAGCACAGGACACTGCCTGTTTCCTGGTATGTTGAATCCACTTTGAATGTCCTCTTGTCTTTCTGTCTACTCTTTCATCTAATCATTTCCCGCCGTTTCTCGGCCGTTGTGAACAGGGCCGCACAGCTTCCGCCTCTTTTTCCATGTTGTCTGTCCTGGGCTCCCGTGGAAGCTACAGAAGGCAACAATTCCCTGCTGTTTCTCGGCCGTTGTGAACAGGGCCGCACAGCTTCCGCCTCTTTTTCCATGTTGTCTGTCCTGGGCTCCCGTGGAAGCTACAGAAGGCAACAATTCCCTGCTGTTTCTCAGCCATCGTGAACAGAGCCACCCAGACAATCTGGAGAAAGTGGCAGAAGCTGTCCTGGGCTCCTGTGGAAGCTACAGAAGACAACCATTTACTGCCTTTTATCGGCCATCTTGAACCAAACAACTCATTTCGCGCCCTTTTTAAAGGATTACCCTTGTAGGCACAGTTGTGTGGCAAACATGCTGCAGTTTTGACCTTTGTAAATACCTTGCGCATTATCCAGCAGTATGTTCAATACCTGCAAAACCGGGAGAGGAAATGACAACAGTGCGACTACTATACTGATGAGGACATGGACACAGACATACCTAGATGCACGGCACGTGGCGATTGGGAGATCATGGTGGCACTGGGCCAGGTTTATGCCGTGGAACTCCAATTCTGGGCCCGAGAAACAAGCACAGACTGGTGGGACCGCATAGTGTTGCAGGACTGGGATGATTCCCAGTGGCTGCGAAACTTTCTTATGTGTAGGGCCACTTCCGTGGAACTTTGTGACTTGCTGTCCCCTGCACTGAAGTGCAAAGACACCAGAATGAGAGCAGCCCTGGCCGTTGAGAAGTGAGTGGCTATAGCACTGTGGAAGCTTAAAATGCCCAACAGCTACCGGTCAGTCGGGAATCAGTTTGGAGTGGGCAAATCTGCTGTAAGGGCTGCTGTGCTGCAGGTAGCTAATGCAATCATTGAGCAGCTGCTATCAAGGGTAGTGACTTTGGGAAATGTACAGACCACTGTGGATGGCTTTAATGTGCTGGGGTTCCCTAACTGCGGTTGAGCGATAGACAGAACGCATATCCCTACCTTGGCCCTGGCACACCGGGGCGGCCAGTACATAAACCACAAGGGGTACTTTTCCATGGTGCTGCAAGCACTGGTGGATCACAAGGAACATTTCACCGACATCAACATGGGATGGCTGGGAAAGGTGCATCTTCAGGAACTCTGGTCTGTTTGAACAGCTGCAGGAAGGGACTTACGTCCCAGACCAGAAACTTACTGTTGGGGATGTTGAAATGCCTGTAGTTATCCTTGGGGACCCAGCCTACCCCTTAATGCCATGGCTCATAAAGCCTGTTAGGGAAAAACACACCCCAAGACTAAAGTCCTATATTAACAAACTAGCATACGTTTTATATATGTAGGCCTTAGGCATAAAGTAAAACCATAGATTAAAGAAATAAAATATGTTATAACAAACCATGATAGTGCTGCTTGCATAGGTGAATTAAAGAAGGGAGCATAAGGTAGTTGGCTTAATATTGCCAGATTATATAATATAGATAATGGCTTTTATGGAATTTCCCGTTAAGCTTCAGCGAGTAATAACAAAGGCTTTATTAATGCTAAATTGTTTTAATCATTTGTCTAAAAGTTAAAAGCCTGTTTATTTAAAGTCTGAATGTATTTGTCAGCATATGAACCAAACTGTTTGGCCGGAATTGCGGAACTGGGCCCTAGATACAAAATCCCAAGGGGCCATGCGAACCTTGTCAAAGTAACCACAAGTAGGGGTAACTGAACAGTCAGGGCCGCATGACATTTGAGTGGACATCTATAAGGAAGTGGAAAGATAGTGCTTGCAATTTAAAAATATTTTATGCTATATAAGGAAAATATTAATTGTGTTTTGCAGTATAAACCATGTGATAAGCCAAATAAGGTTATGATCAATGTGTAAGCAAGATATGATAATTTGCGGTTTTAGGCTTTATAAGGACTGGCAAAAACTTGTACAAGAGAGCAGCTTAACCCTTGCTAGGGTGAACCTGTCTCTCCCTGCATATGCTTGTAATCAATAAAGGAGCCTCCGGCTGTCTGATTCAAATTCAATAGAGTGGTGGTCTTTTCCCCAACAAGCCGTACACAGGCATCCTGAACAGTAGTAAGGAGCAGTTCAGCTATAGGCTGAGCAAGTGCAGAATGGTGGTGGAGTGTGCTTTTGGATGTTTAAAAGGCACTGGTGCAGTTTACTGATTTGGTTAGCTCTCAGCACAACCAGTATTCCAATTGTAATTGTTGCTTGTTGTGTGCTCCACAATATCTGTGAGAGTAAGGGGGGAGACTTTTATGGTGGGTTGGGAGGTTGAGGCAACTCGCCTGACTGTCAATTTCGCACAGCCAGACAACAGGGTGATTAGAAGAGCGCAGCAGGGCGTGCCGCGCATCAGAGAAGCTTTGAAAGCCAGTTTCATGACTGGCCAGTCTACGGTATGACAGTTGTGTTTGTGTCTCTTGAAGTTACCCGCATCCTATATATATCTGAAAGGAAATAAAGTCAAAATTGTTATAAAACTGTTCTTTATTATTTTATGCACAATGCATTGAGAGTAATTATGAGGTAGACTGGAGGATGGGGGAGTTAGGGGAGTGGTGGAGGAGGAAAGGACAAGTCCAAAAACCAAATAAAAAATTCGCATATCCTAGCTTTCTGGTGCTTGGGCTATCCTGTGGGGTTGAGTGTGTGGGTCCCTGTAGCCTCCCCCCTCATGTTCTTGGGCATCTGGGTGAGGAGGCTGTGGAACTGCAGGAGGAAGGAGTTTGATTATACAGGGCTGCAGTGGAAGTCTGTGATCTTGCTGCCTTTCCTGCATTAGATCCACCATACAGCAGAGCATGTCAGTTTGCTCCCTCATGAGCTTGACTATAGCGTCCTGCCTCTTTCCCATAGCAAGCAATGCCTGGTGGGTTTGCCATATAAAAGGAGGGCCTGCGGGCTCTCTGGGATGATCACTGCACACAACACCCCCCCTCCCCCCGCCAACCGCGTATCTCTGGTCAGGCTCAGAGCAGGGATGAGCCATTTACTCTAAACGTGAACAACCCAGCGTGGCTGGGTTCCCACCCCCAACACATGGCTCTGATCAGGCTCTCACTCACGAGAAATACCTTCTCCAGGGTCATGGAACAGGAGCCCGCCTTGGGAGTGAGGGGAGGGTATTGGATCCAGCATTAAGATTAGTTCCTGGCTAGGGGGGAAAACGGATTCCCCAGTTGCCACCTGTATACCATCATCCTCCTCCTCGCTCTGTGCAACTCCCCCCTTGCAGGTGTCCATGGTCAGTGGTGGGGTATTGGTGGCATCACTTCCTCCCTAATTGCATGGAGCTTGCGGTAAAAGCAGAATGTATGGGGCTGTGACCCAGAGCGCCCGTTTGCCTCCCTGGCTTTTTGGTATGCTTGCCTGAGCTCCTTGATTTTTGTACAACACTGCTCTGTGTCCTTGGAGTAGCCTCTTTCTGTCATGGCCCTGGAGACTTTAGCGTAGGTATTTGCATTCCTTTTTGGGGGATGTAGTTCTACCATAACAGAGTCATCTCCCCAGCGTGCAACGAGATCCAGTACCTCCTGTTCGGACCATGCTGGGGCTCGTCTGCGAATCCGGGACTGCGTGATTTCCTGTGATGATGTACTCTGCATAGTCGTCTGTGATGGTGGACTGTGCTGATGGTCACCTGTGCTGCTGGTGACCAAACAGGAAATGAAATTCAAAAGTTCCCGGGGCTTTTCCTACCCACCTGGCTAGTGCATTGGAGTTGAGAGTGTTGACCAGAGCTGTCACAAGGGAGCATCCTGGAATAGCTCCCGGAGGCCAATAATATTGATTTGCATCCACAATACCTTTAACCCGAGATTGCAATCTCAATTTAAGCGTGACTCCACTTGCCTATGTGCAGTACAGAAATCGAATTAAAGAGCCCTTTAAATTGAAAAAAAAGTTTGGTCATGTGGATGGAATCATTTTTCTTCGAAATAACTTGGCTAATTCCGAAATAACAGGCTAGTGTAGACCAGGCCAAAGATTGTGTAATTTACACCTTCTGGCCCCCCTTACACAATTCCCAACTGCTGTATAGATATACCCTAAGAGTTAGACCATCTCCCAAACACATTATGTTGCACCTTCCTGTTAGTTGCTTTTCTTGCTGAACCAGTCTTTTTCATACACCTCTGTTTGTTACACCAGCTGTACCTCCTCTAGATTAAGTAAAGGCGTTTCAGCTTTTGTATGTGGGTGGTAGTCTGAGGGATGAGAATGTACACCAGTATAATTTACGTGCTGAAGATGCTGGAAGGAAGTAGACTTACTTAGATTCCCCTCTGAATTTGGCCCATTTGAGGATTTTGCCATTGATTTCAATGCAAGGAAGATTAGAATCAGTGATTCTGAAGTAAAATCATTTGATACCTGTGTATTATAGCTTGGCTGTGAAGTAGTGGTGAGTGACAAGGCTCTGTCATTATATGGCTCTGTTTTCAGGAGTTTATAACTTTTGGGGAGAGGGAGATAGGTTGCTCTTAGCTGAAATTTCTATTGCTTATTCTCCCAAAAGTGGTTTGAGTGGAGGGTCGTTTAACTACATTCAATTGCTTACAAGATCTCAATGTGTGAAGGGAATATTTTTTCACTATTTAAATGATTCGTATGCTTATTTTATATTCAAACACTTTTTAAATAGGTTCTTTCTAATACTTTGAACTTACCATGGAACTTAGTCCTCAGTGAGGACAAGTGATTTTGATGTGATATGAAGAAATTTGGTTAGAAAATACAGTTCTAAGCATTTAAAATGATGAGCTGCATTATCTTTTACTCCCTTTTTAACAGAGATGGGATGCTCACCTGGCATCTTCAGTACCACCCATTGAAATAAAATGCATCTTTCTTATATTTCAGTTGTTATGCCAGGTTGCATTCCAAGTACATATATTTTTGCCTTTTTTATGAGCTTAAGACATAGTTCACATTATTTAATACAGATTTTGTGGTTTAATATTTATTCTGCAGCTGCTGTAATTTACCGTTCAGTATATAATTATTCTGTAATTATAGGACTATTCAAAGCAAAAGCTGGAAATCATAGAATATCAGGGTTGGAAGGGACCTCAGGAGGTCATGTAGTCCAACCCCCTACTCAAAGCAGGACCAATCCATAGACAGATTTTCACCCCAGATCCCTAAATGGTCCCCTGAAGGATTGAATTCACAACCCTGGATTTAGCAAACCAGTACTCAAACCACTGAGCTATCCCTCCGCCTACTGCTACATGAAAAGAAAATGTTCCTACTTTACAAATTGTGTACCTAAATGCAGCCTTTATCATTGTACCCTAAAATTAACTGGACAACAGACAACTGTGTAGCAGAAAGACTCAGATCTTATATTTTTACAATACTTGAAGATAAATATGACCCATGTATGGTTGGGTTTTTTTTTTTGTTTTGATTTTTAAAGGAGAAAAGAGAATGGTATAGAGAAGGTAGACTGGAATGGAAACTTGTGTTTTCTCTTTTTCAGAATTTGAGATCAGACATTCAGCAGACTTGAAAGATGGCAAATTCAAAGCTGATTAAACAAATACTTTTTTCAAATGGGTCTCATTAATCTGTGGTGCTCTCATTACCACAGGATATCACTGAGGCAGAGAGTTTAGCAGGATTCAAGAAGGAATTAGACATTAAGGGGCAGGTGCTAAGTATAAAAGGTGACTTTGCCAGAGGGCTGGAAGTTGTGGAGGAATGGAAAATTATATTAGGGACATAGGAGCAACGAGAGGGAAAGCAATGAGCAGACTCCCCCAACATCTTAGATATCTATACAAGAGGAATGACATAATTGGCATCACAGAGACTTGATGGGATAAATTTCATGATTGGCATACTGGAATAAAGAGTGATAGTTTGTTCCGGAAGGACAGGCAGGGAAAAATGGGAGGAGATGCATTCCACATCCAGAATGTATACACTTGTCCTGAGGTCCAGAAGGAGGTGAGGAGCAAACCAGTTGGAAGTTTCACGGTGAAGATGAAAGGGGGAAAAACAGGGGTGATGTCATGGTAGAGATCTACTGCAGACCACCAAATCAGGAAGAGGAGGTGGATGAGGCATTTCTAGAACAAATATCAGAAATATTCAGAACACAAGACCTGGCCCTGGTAGTGACAGGAGACTATACCTACCCAGACATATTTTAGAAAAGTAATGGCAAAACACAAAATGATCACTAAGTTCTTGGAATATGTTGAGGATAACTTCTTGCTTCAGAACATGGAAGAAGTAACTGGCGGGGGGAGCTATTTTAGATTTTATTTTGACTAAGGGAGGAATTGCTTGTGAAACTTAGGGCTTGTCTGCACTACTGGCCATATCGAAGGGCAATGATCAATCCGGTGGGGGTTGATTTATCGTGTCTAGTATAGATGTGATAAATTGACTGCCGATCCCTCTAGAGTTGACTTCAGTACTCCACCTCAACGAAAAGCGCAAGGGAAATCGACAGGAGAGCGTTTCTTGTTGACACACCACAGTGAAGACACCACGGTAAGTAGATCTAAGTATGTCGACTTCAGCTACATTATTCACATAGCTGAAATTGCCTAACTTAGATCGGTTCCTCTCCACCCATCTCCGGAGTGTAGACCAGCCCTGAAGGTGGAATGTAACTTAGGTGAATGTGATCATAAGTTCATAGGCTTCATTATTCTAATGAAAGGAAGGAGTGAGAGCACTGCAACTCCCTTTTGGGTCAGGACTCCCAATTTGAGAAACACAGGTCTCCCCTGTGAAATCAGTATAGTCTAACGTAAAAGCACACAAATATCAGATTTCATGGGAGGAGACCAGATTTCACGGTCCATGACGTATTCTTCGTGGTCGTGAATTTGGTAGAGCCCTACCTATGAGGAAAGGCATATTTGGCATATTTAGTTTTGAGAAAGGAAGAGTGATGAGGGATCTGATAATGTCTTCAAATATATTCAGGGCTGTTATAAAGAGGATAGTGATCAATTGTTCTCCATGTCCACTGAGTGTAGGAGAAGTAGTAATGGGCTTAATCTTCTGCAATAGAGATTTAGCTTAGATATTAGGAAAAACTTTCTAACTACAAGGCAATTTAAATGCTGGCATAGACTTCCAAGGGCGGTTATGGAATGTCCACCTTTGGAAGTTTTTAAGGACAGGATAGACAAACACCTGTCAGGGATGGTCTAGTTCAGGGGTAGGCAACCTATGGCACAGATGCCGAAGGCAGCACGCGAGCTGATTTGCAGTGGCACTCACACTGCCTGGGTCCTGGGCACCAGTCCAGGGGGCTCTGCATTTTAATTTCATTTTAAATGAAGCTTCTTAAACATTCTGAAACTTTATTTACTTTACATGCAACCATAGTTTAGTTATATATTATAGACTTATAGAAAGAGACCTTCTAAAAAGGTTAAAATGTATTACTGGCACGCGAAACCTTAAATTAGAGGGACTAAATGAAGACTTGGCACACCACTTCTGAAAGTTGCTGACCCTTGCTCTAGGTTTATGGTCAGAACAGGTAGATGGACTTGATGACCTCTGTTTCTTCTTCCAACCCTATATTTCTGTGATTTGTATGGATAACAAGAATGTCCAGGGTAGTATATTAAATATTTTTAAAAAAGTTTTGGAAGGGATATACGCTTCCGTGCTTCAGGGCATAAACCAGACTCTTACTTGTCAGGGTTAGGCTTAAGCAGAATCTTTCCCTATGGGCAGGTCATTCCATAACTGTCTAGTGAAGGGTTTCTCATGCTTTCTTCTGAAACAGCTGGTACAGACTACTGTCTTTGACAGGCTATTGGTGTTAGTGCTACATTATAATTATTTATACAAAATTGTATCCACTGGATAGTTTCTTGCGGTGCTACTTAACTGGGCAAAATGTATTCATGTTTAAAACATCTTTTCAGAGCTGCCATATACAAAACACTATCATAGAGTATAGAGAACAATTCTGTAGAGAGAGATGGACAAAAATGAGCTGATACGCTCTAATGTGACTTTTCCATCTCAGATTTCTGTGATTAAATCTACCTCCCCAATCTCCTTTTTACCCTCCAGCGTGCTACTCACAATATGTGGATTATCCCCATGTGGTAGTAGGTGGAATTGCTCTATTAAAGCACAGTTTGTGATAAATTATATGGTGATGTCTTTGTGCTCTCCAGTAATGTGGCCTAAAGTATTCTGAGAACTTCTTGCTAATCTGATCTCTCCCACAATAATCCAATTTAAGAAACAGATGGTTTTATAATGTCAGATGTATAGTTCTAGGTGAAATAAGAAGAAGGAACAACCAGGTTTTTGTATTTTACTGTTTTTATTTTTTAAAAATATTTTTTTTTCTTTAAGAAAAAAATCATTGTGGCCTCTAAGTGCCCATTAGCTTCCTAACTACTTTTGTCCATCTCTGGTCCCAGCTTCATTCATTTTTGCTGTGGAGTTAGAAATAAGGCTGTGGTCAAAACAGCAAAAGACAGCAATGGGAGCTCTACGCATGTAGAAGAAATGTAGAATGGGCAACTGAGATTGCAGTGTGGATTGAAGAATAAAACTGTACCCTTAATACAGCCCAGTAAGCGCTTCCTAATTTGCTGCTCTTTTTCTTCAGGGATAGTTTAACGAGCATAGCTTTGCTGAGTGTGGGAGTGTTCTCTTCAGCATTGCTCTCCTGCACACATGAAAATAAACCACAGGCTTCTGAATATCCTGAGAATAGTTTCTTCAAAGGAAGATCAAAAGTGTTTACTAATGTCTGATGAGGCCACATGTCTGTCTCGCTCATGAACTCATGTCTATAGTGAGCGTGTTAAAGGACTATCAGGATCATTATTCCACTTGTTTGATCATTAGCTACTTAGTTTGAGCGTAAATGACTCTTGTTTGGAGGAGGGAAGAGAAAAAAAGCTGCACAGATGTCCCATAATTTTATCAAGACATGAATAATACAGCTATGCACAAGCCCAAACCTCTGTTGTGCTTCCCTTGCATTGTGTGGGATGATCTACTTGAACTTCAAACAAAAATACTTGGAGTTTTTCATGTTCAAAAGTTCTTTAGAGACATTTTAAAAATTCAGTTGTATCCATTTTTATGGATTTTACAAATTATGTAAAATATCCAATTTTAGTTTGCAAGAGTTCATCAAAACTGATTTTGGTTTGCATGGGTGTCTAGATTCACCTGGTTTTTCACGTAAACCATACAAAATTAGGATCACCCAAGTTTACTCTAAAAGTTTTATCAACTTCGCTCAAATCCAGAATTCTCAAACTTTTGAAAGCTTGTGCTCTACTTTCAGAAAATGGATCAATCTGTGTTCTTCCCCTCATCCATTCTGCAACTTTGCCCTGGTTTTTAGAGGCCTACCCATCTTAATTTATGCATCTTTTGTGCCCTTTGGTCTCTCCTTTGTACTTCCTAGGAGAATGCACCTCACTTTTAAGACTGCTTAGAGCAGCATTTCTCATTCCAGACATTTTATACCATACTCATCACCATGGTATCTAAACATCTGGATTTCAACAAAACTAGGTTGAGATTCAAGTTTGTAATTAATCCTAGGGTGTTGGATTTCATAACTGATTTCACACAGCCCTCATAAATGACCTTATTCTGCAGCCACCCAGAAATCTGAAAGTAAGCCTCAAAGTTCATTCAATCAGAAATTAAACCATGTACATTTTCTTTTGTACTGTCACTTTAAAGCATTCGTCTAATTCATAGTCTGGATTTTCCTTTTTCATTATGAAGCTCCAATTCAGATGTAGTTTGTTCAGTGAACCACTACATTGTGCTGCAGTAATTAGAGGAATATTGTATTATCACAATTATTCCCTTCTGTATATACTGTAATACAGAAGGTGTGATCTCACGTGTTGTTGTTCTCTGGTTTGTTTATTAAACCTTAGTAATAATGAGTTTATAATTGTAAGTTAACACCTAGTCATGATTATGCCAGACACAAATAACCTGCCTGAATGGACAACAGAGGTCTTTTGTATTGTATAAGAAATATGCTGAAAAGCTGCTTTCTTGGATCTGTAAACTAACACAAAATAGAAATGTTAAAAGCATTGCAGGGTTTTTCCCATCCTTACTCCTGCCCTCATGGAAGGTCATCCAGTATTTTCCATTTTTTTTCCAGATTTAGGTCCCAGTATTCTTAAAGGTGCTGATCACCAACACCACCTTTTGAATTGAGACTAATGGGAATTGAATCTGTCAAGATCAGATCTTCAGTCCTCTTGATAACCTCCCTCCCAGAGAGTGCTAGATCAGTGACTCTCAAACTTCTTTACTGGTGACCCCTTTCATATAGCAAGCCTCTGAATGCACCCACCCCCCAATATATATATAAAAGGTGTTTTTAATTTATAACACCATTATAAATGCTGGAGGCAAAGCAGGGTTTGGGGTGGAGGTTGACAGCTCACGACCCCCCATGTAATAACCTTGTGACCCCCTGAGGGGTCCCGATCCCCAGTCTGAGAACCCGTGTGCTACATCCTGCTTCCTGTGGCACTGCCTAGGTTAGTGAGAAGAAGGGAATGTTGGAGAGTGATAAGAGCTTATTCCCTATCCTCTGAGGAAAGAATGCTGCTCCATTGTGCACCCAGTTCTTGCCAGTTTGTGACACGAATGCTGATCCTCTGCCAAAGATCCACTCGGACCAGCTCATCCTTTGACTTGCCAGCATTCACAGTGATAATACACTGCACTGTATCTGTTTTTACTAGGAGCCCCCAGACATGCAAGGTACAAACATCATCTATGAAGTTGTGAGCGTTCTAATTTTTCAAATTCAATTAGAGTTGAAAGTGCTCTCTACTTCTGCATGATTGGGACTTCAGGTTGTAATCTCTTTGAGGGCATGGACTCTTGTTTTGTTTTGTTTTAAAAGCTCATTGTGCAAACTGTCTGTTGATGTCATGGTCCTGCTGTCAATGAACTTTGTTTGCTACTTTCTACCTATTGTAAAGTGCACGAGGCCCTTGGCAAATAAATAATAATGTGAAGAATATAGATGTTGCCGTGTAGCTTATCACTTCAGCTCCATGGTTGCTTGCTACTTTTTTGCAAGAGATATTTTCATGGAGATTAATTTTCTCTTATTGCCTGAAATGAGCCTAAGTAAAATCATGCCTTTGGCTCCGAGTGGTGGTTTATATATTTTATATGGTTAATATTATTAATTGGTAGCCTTGGCTCTACATATTTGGCAGGCAAAGGAAGGGGAGAATGACAAGTACAGATTTTGAAAGGTAACAATATAAGGTGAAAATTCTTTTTTGTCTGTGTTCAGATTACAGGTTTTATAAGCCGCAATATTCATTATTATTTATTGTAGGAGTTTACAGTTTTAGACCCTTCAGCTCTCTTGGGAATATACCCAGCTCCAATGATGTAATTTTGGAAAATGCAATAAAAATCCATTGGAAACGACAGCTTTCTAATAAGAAGTTTCTTGAAAGCAGTAAAATTAAATTGCCTCCACACTGAAAAAGGAAGTGGAATGGATGGCTGTACGCTGGGTAAAACTGATTCTCTTGTATGTCCCCAATTTTCGTGGTTGAAATTTTGTGTATCTAGGTTGTCATGTGTGGTTGGAGGGGCAAGGGGTGGAACTTGTAAATTTCTTCTGTTACTAGATAGCAGACTTCACAATTCCACTACATAGGCTTCATACTTAAGGAAATATGTTCCTGATTTGCAGCTACAGCTGTGATTTCATCCTGTTTTTGATTATGTTGTAATTCAGTCTTCTGAGGGTAACATGTATTTCAGAGGCGGCTTTGAACACATTGTCATTTGTTCCTTTCTTTGTTTTTCTACTTGTTCAGATAAAGATGGTTGTGGACAATTCCTATGGCTGCTGGCTGCTGGGAGTCAAGGATAGGGGGAAAACACAGAAAGACACATGGCTATGTAGTGATACTGAGCTACAGGAGTGGCATGGTGTGGGGAGATCTCTGATTACTCAGGGTATGTCCACACTATCTGCCAGATCGGCAGGTAGCGATCGATCTGTCGGGGATTGATTTATCGTGTCTCATCTAGACACGATAAATTGATCCCCGAACGCGCTCCTTGTCGACTCCAGAATACCACCAGGGCGAGAGGCAGAAGCGGAGTCCCACACTGTGAGGACGGGAGGTAAGTAGATCTAAGATACGTTGACTTCAGCTACGCTATTCTCGTAGCTGAAGTTGCGTATCTTATATCAATTTCCTCCCCCCCCCCCACCAGCGTAAACTAGGAAATACATGGTATAAGAAGTTTCTATAGGAGTTTATGGACTGATTTTCAACAAGAAGTCAAAGATGGTTTTGCCACTGACTTCAGTGGGAACAAGATTGGGGCCTTTATTGGTTGTGGTGAGTGGCATTTTGATGGCGATGGGACAGACTTGGGCTTTGTGCAGTTGTTTGACTGGAGGTGAGACAATGGAAACAGAAACATCACATGTGGTTAATACTTGCATTCATGCACAAATCTTCCACCCTCCAAAAAGTTAAACAGACACTGAACCCCACCCTAAAAGCTACTGGGAACTGTTGAGCACCCTCAACACATATATTACTTTAGCAGGAGTTGAGGTTGCTTAGCGCTTCACAGGGGCACTCTACCATTTTGTAGGATTGGGCCCTTTATCTTCCATGCATAGTTCTTGGTGTTGCCTTTTATATATTCAGAAGTGGCTCAGCTCAGGTGCTAATATGCCCACTTCCTTATGAATCTGGTCCATCACATCCCCCATGTTTGATGGCGTAGTGCACTTTTGCCATTCGGTCTAGATACATAGGCTCAACCCTCCAATGTGAGACAATATTCATATCAGAAGAAAGAATTCACTTCCAACGTCTAGGAGATTAATTTGTGAACATTTGCTTAATTTTTTTTAAAGGTGCTTTTGTTGATGTTTTATTCCTGAATGGTTAGAAATGAGTAATCTAACAGGCAAAAGGTGCATATTTAGTATTAAGACACACTAGCAGATTAAAAGTATATATTTTTTCTGTGAGAGAATACATTTTCTTAACACTCTGTTCTGATCAATTCAGTTTTTGTTGCGTGAGTAAGTATTTAAAACATGTTGATAGTGGAGTGGTTTTACCTTGATTAAGAGAATATCCAGACCTGAACAACCTCTGCTTTCAGCACATGCCATTTAGAATGGAAGGCATGGTCACAGGTCATAAATTGGAATATTTCTCTGACAAGAGAACATTACTTTTTTTCTGCACTCTGATTATGTGTAGTTAGAAAAAACAGAGTTACTCTTATTTAAAAAAAAAGGTTCCTTCCTCCACTCTTGCTACTTAGCAAAGCACTGTAAAAATCAGGGTATACCTGGTAAAATCCTTTGACCTTTACTCACACAAGTAATCCTATTGAAGTCTGTGGGACTATTCACATGAACAAGGATTACTTATGCGAGTAGGGCTTGTCTATCTGGTGATACCCAGATCTAATAAATAGTGGGTTAAATTGATCTAATAAATAGTGGGTTATTTGATAATTCCAAAGACTGTTGTAAATTTAGGGACCAATCCTGCAAACCCTATTAGATATTAGTGCTCTCTCTTGGGAATGGTCCTATCGATGACAACAGGACAACTGACAGTAGTGAGCACTGCATGTAATAATAAGTTGTGTTGAAGTCATTAGGACTACTTACAGTAGTAAGTAGAAAGAACAGGAGTACTTGTGGCACCTTAGAGACTAACAAATTTATTTGAGTATAAGCTTGAACCCCCAGTGCATTTTTGTAGGATTAGACCTTTTGTTTGCATAATTTTATTTGCATGCAGATAAAATGTTCTTTTAACGTAGACCTCAGTTTATAAAGGTACTTCAGCACTTACCTAAAATTACAGTATGTGAGGCGTTCCACTAACAGACTAGCTGTTCATATGCTTAAGTTAGGCACATGATTAAATAGTTTGAATCAGGGTCACAATGAGGCCCCTTATGGGGTGCTCTCTATACAGCAAAGAGTGTAGCAGGAAAGTTCATTGTTTGAATAGACTTTTTAAAAAAAAACAAGTTAATCATTATCTCCCACAAGGGCAGCCGTGTAAAGCTTCTGGTCTGTTTTGGCTAGGATGGAATGTTGTTCTTTTCTCTTCCTGCAGTCTGGGTGTCTGTTCTTATTTAAATGGCATGCTATATGATTGTTGGCTCACCTGCATTTGAAAGGTGACGTGGAAACCTTTCCATGGTTCTATATATACCACTTTGGGAGCTGTAGATTATCCTTGTTTTCACTTCAAAAAGTTGAAAAGGTTGGTTGTGCTATCATTGAAAAATGTAAGCATTTATGCCGGGATTTAAAGTGCAAATTGTGAGTAAAAAGGACATCCAAACAGATTTGCTTCCCATTAGGGCATGATTAATAAATGTTTAATATAGACAAATCCTTATCTCGATGGCATTGTCCCCACATTTATTAAACCAGCAATGTCCCATTCAGTACCAGGCCTGTGTTCTCCGTGATAATTAGGACTTGGTGGGATGTAAGGGCTAAGGTTTTGTACTGAATATAATTCAATTTAGCAAGTTTAACTTGACCCTATATTATTATTGTTCAGGGTCTCGTAAAAATAGTTTGAAGGCGTAGGCAAGAATACAGTAATAAATGTAGTGTGCAGACTTTGAAAAATATTAACAGAATCCTTGTGAAGTTATACAGACCACCTGTGCAATACGTAACTGCTGAGAGTTAGACCCCCGTATGGACTTATACTGTACTTGTAAAAAATAGCTTTGTCAAATTTGCAGTTGCCTGGTTAAGCATTGAGTCTGGGTTCTCTGCTTCCTCGGCTTGTAGACGTGACAATGGAATTATGGGCATTTTCTAGGTGCATGAGTGCCAGTTGTACCTAGGAGTGCTGTTGTGAGTGGGGAAGCACTTAGGAACTTTGTTCCCTTCCTGGCCCCTGCTCCTGACTGTCTCAGAGCTTTGATTAGCAGCTGCAGACGATCCCTGGTCTACACTACGCCGTTAAATTGATTTAAACAGTGTTAAATCGATTTAACGCTGCACCTGTCCACACTACACTGCTCTGTAAATCGATTTAAAGGGCTCTTTAAATCGATTTCTGTACTCCTTCAAAACGAGAGGAGTAACCCTAAAATCGATATTACTAATTCGGAATAATGTTAGTGTTGGACGAAATCGCGTTCTTGGCTCGGGAGGTGGTCCACAGTGCACTGACTGCTCTGGACAGCAATCAGAGCTCAGAGGCACTGGCCAGGTAACAGGAAAGCCCTGAGAACTTTTGAATTCAATTTCTGTTGGCAGCGTGGAGCTCTGATCAGCACAGGTGACCCGCGCAGAGCTCATCAGCACAGTAACATGCGTCTCCTGAGAATCGAAAAAGAGCACATCATGGACCGCACAAGAGGTGCTTGATCTGATCGCTTATGGGGAGGATTCAGTGCTAACAGACTCCGTTCGACAAGATGAATGAAAAAATATTGAAAGAATTTCAAAGTCTATGTGGGAAAAGGCCACGGCAGGGACTCAGTGCAGTGCACAGTAAAAGAGTTAGGAGCTAGACAGTCATCCAGAAACAGACTCAAGCAAACGGAGGATCTGGATCAGGGCCGAAACATGCCGTCTATGCTGATGCATGCAATTTTAGGGGGCTGCGCAACCAGTACCACCCACTGGCCGTGGATTCAGAGGTCGGGTTGTAATATCAACCATGGCTGAGGATTCTGCAGGGGAAGATGAGGAGGAAGAGGAAGAGGAGGAGAATTGGTGAGAGCACACCACCCTTAGCCCCACAGCCAGGAGCTTCTTTTGTGACGCCAGAAATTACCCTCCCAGCCACCCAAGCCACTAGCCCAGACAGTGAAGCCATGGAAGCGACCTCTGGTGAGTGTACCTTTTAATATCAAACATGGTTTAAACAGCGTTTTAATGATTTATTTGCCATCAGGGCTTGTGATGCATTCGCGCCAGTAAAGTAAAAGTTACAGGAAAAGTGTTAACATGTTGGGATGGAGCGAATCTTCCAAAGAATTCCATGAATCGATCTTGGAGGTACTCAAAAGCCTTATGAGAAGATTTTGGGGCAAGGCGGTTATCCAGTCCACCATTGTAGGAACTTTGCCATGCCATGTCGCAAGTATTAGGATCATTGCTTCACAAGCACATGCTGCGTAAGCTCTCGGTGATTGCTGGCATTCAAGAAACATACGTTCTGCATCTGCGCTGTTATTTCGCTCAGCAGATTTATCATTCATTTGTAACTGGTTGAATTCAGGATTTAATTTATTAGGGAGGCATACCATGGCGATTTTCCTACTGGGCTGCCACTTAATCCTTCCTTGCACGTAGCAAAGTGGGGGAGGGGCGGAAGGATAGCGCTGAGCTTTTCTGCTTTGCGAGCAGGATCTTCCCAGTCGCCACGCAGCCCGCGGTGGGGCAAGGGAAGGAAGGATGGAGATGATTACAGTGATCTTAATGTACAGCCATGCGGTGGGGAGGAGGGGAAAGAGCGGGTTGGGGGTCTGCTGGTTCTCCTAACAGGAACAAGGATCGTAGGTCGCGTGTTATGAACGCTGGAGAAGTCAACATAAAGCTTACCATGGCACATGGAGTGATTATGATGCCTGGACCTGCATCTGTGAGATCTGCAACACCGAGCCACAGGCACTCCAGATTAACAGTGCAAATGCGACCTTGTGTGAAAATCCATGTGTTAGTAGGTGGTAGTGTTATTCACTCTGAAGAGTCAAGCATTGTTCTGTAAATGTATCTTTTTACATACTTTCTCCTGTTTTCCTCCCCTGCAGCTGCACAGTTGTCAGCCTCCCTACCCCATCCCGAAGGCTAGCTCAGATAAGGTGGAGGAGGAAGAGAACTTGAGATGAAATGTTCTCAGAATCATGGAAGTAACCGGTGACAGAGCTCATCAGATGAGTGGAAGAGTGTGCTAGCAAAATACAGGAAAGATGCTAGTGACGGAGGATAGAGAGACGCTCGAGCTGAGAGGTGGTGGGAGGAAGATCAGAGGTGTGTAGCAGGAAGATCAGCGGTGGCATGATGCAACGCTGGAGCTGCTGCGTGATCAAACTGATATCCTCAGACGCATGGGATCTTCAGGAGGCAGCGGGGTTCAGATGCCACTGCAGCCCATCTTGAAAACCCTCAGTACTCACAATGTTCATATCTTCCTCACCCAGACGTGTTAAGATACGCGTGGGGAGGCTTTCTGCACCGCCCCTCCACCCCCATGGACAGTTCCAACCAAAGGCTGTCATTACGTTGATGATGCTTAATGGCCTTTTGTTCCCTCCATCCTCCTCCCAACCAGCAATGGGGATCCTAGATATTTCTGCTCTTTTTATAATACATTTTATAGATATTCAAGGGTGGGGTGGGTTGCTTACAGGGATTGGTTTTTAAGAATAAATACATGATTTTTAAGATATTGACTTTATTTCCTTCAGCAAGCTGTAGTAAGGGGAAGGGTGGTTCTTACAGGGATGGGTCAATCGGGGAAAAAAACAAAGGGTTCATCAGGGGAAACAACACAGCAGTCACACCATACCCTGGCCCGTGCTGAAACTCGTTTTCAGGTTCTTCTGCTGGCACACCTCCTGGTGGCTCTTCTAATGCCCTGGTTCTGGTGCTCGTACTCAGCCAGGTGATTTGCTCGCCTCCCACCCCGCCATAAAGGTCTCCCCTTACTTCACAGAGATTGTGGAGCACAGCAGCAGGCAATAACAAACGGACATGGTTTGGCTGAGGTCTGAGCGAGAAGTAATGTTCGCCAGTGCCCTTTAAACGGCCAAATGCACATTCTACAACCATCCTGCCTTGCTCAGCCTGTAGTTTAAACAGCTCCTGACCACTGTCAGGCTGCCTGTGTTGGTTTCATGAGCTTCGGCTTAAGGGGTAGGCTGGGTCACCCAGGATAACTACAGGCATTCAACATCCCCAACTGTTATTTTCTGGTTGGGTACAGTATCCCTTCTGTCAGCACGTTAAACAGATGTGTTTTGAATTGCGGAGGAGCGGGACCCTCCGATCCCAAACGTGGATGTGGTGAAAACGCCCGTTGGATCCCAGTGCTTGCAGACCATTGAAAAGTAACACTGCAATTTATGTAGGGTGCCTGGGTGCTCTGGGGGCAAGATAGGGTGGGTTCCATCTATCGCCCCAACACAGTTAGGGAATTCCCCTGGCAGCAAAAGCATCCATATTGGACTGCATGCTTCCAGCAAGTCAACACCTTTTGTTGCCAGCTTAACCAACTGCTTTGGGTCTTGCATCAACAGGCAGCCCACAGTTTTAATTTTACCCACTCCAAATTGATTCCCACGACCGGTAGCTGTCTGGAAGTTGCAAGCTTCCAGAGGGCTATTGCCACCGCTTCTCCACTGTGGGCTGCTTCACTTGTTTATGGCGTTTCAGGCAGGGAAGCAGTCACAAAGTTCAAGAAGTGCTCTATATGCATGCAGGAGTTTTGCAGCCTGCGATTATCCCACACCTGCAAATATGCGGTCCCACCAGTCTGTGCTTGTTTCCCGTGCCCAAAATCAGCGTTCAATGGGAGACCTGCCCCATTACCAGCAGTAAGCTCCAAAATGCGGAGCCCGCAGTTAGGGAGAATCGTGTCTTCCATGTCGTCATCGCTCGTCGCTGCACTGCCGTAGCTGCCTCCTCTCTCCTGGCTTTCAGTTCTGGTTCACCATAGACAGCACGAGATGCGAGAGTGTTAACGTCCACGATTGCGTTCACTGATCTCAGCAGGTCCATGATTGCTGTGCGCTATGGTTTGCTCAGTTCACTCAGGAAAAAAGGCGGAATGGTTGTCTGCTGCTTTCACAAAGGGAGGGAGGTTGCAGGCTGTACCCAGAACCACCCGCGACAATGATTTTTGCTCCATCAGGCACTGGGCTCTCAACCCGGAATTCCAAGGGGCGGGGGAGACTGAGGGAGCTATGGGATAGCTACGGAACAGCTACCCACAGTGCACCACTCCAGAAATCGACGCTAGCCTTGGACCATGGACACACACCATCGACTTAATGTGCCTAGTGTGGACGCGCACAATCGACTTTGTAATATCAGTTTTATAAAACTGTTTTTAGCTAATTCGATATTATCCTGTAGTGTAGACGTGGGCTGAGTCAGATCATCAGCTCCTTCCCCCTGCTAATAAACTCTCCTGTGGGAGTAGAATTCAGTTTGCCTCCCAGCTGCACAGCAGAGGGGCAAAGGGACAGGAGAATCTGCAGGTGGAAATGGGGGGGAAACAAGCTCTACCAAAACATATCTCTACGCATGCAGTTTATTGTGAGGGAAAAGACGAAGGAGAAAATGAACCACACGGGATGTGTTAGTTGCTTAATGCACTTCTGGAAGGTGTGCAGATACTTCTGTGATGAGTGTAGTATAAGAAGCTGTGTACAACAGAGCATAACAGAGAGACTGCGAGTGCAGCTGCCACGTGGGCCCAGGTGACAATCACTCCCTTGGGCTTTCTCTTGCGGATGAGGACTGACAGGTGCATCCCTCTGTCATGCATTAGAGGCCCGAAAGTGAGAAAGCCTAGGGGGAGGGGAGGGGAGGGCAGGGCAGGGAAAGGAGAAGGGAGACTACTTGCGGGCCTGCTCCCATCCCTCATCCTGGTGCCTATAAATCCCAGCTGAACCTTGGACTAAGGGCATGTCTACACTGGCAGAGTTACAGCGCCAGCAGTTACAGCGCAACTCAGAGAGCGCTGATGGGAAACCACTGTTGTGTGTTCACACTATCAGCTGCCTGCACAACAGCGTGTTCACACTTGCAGCAGTATTTGGAGTGGTGCACTCTGGGCAGCTACCCCACAAAGCATCTCTTCCTCTTCTGCCGCTAAGAGTTGTGGGAAGGCAGAGGGGGGTCACGTGGCATCCTGGGTCCTGTCCCAGTGCCCCTTGATGCATTGCTTCGCATCCCAGCAATCCCTGTACTTCTGTCCGCATTTGGCACCATCTTTCAACGGTTTGTGTACCTGCCTCTTGGGGCTGCAGGAATGGATCCCACCCTGTTGACCAGAATGCTGCTCACTCTGACCAACACATCATGAGTGGCAGCGGAGTTATTCCTTAAACTACAAAAGCAAGAGGACTGGGACATTGATTTTGCCACGCGTAGTAACTATGATACGAGACTTCTTGTGGCATTCATGGAGGTGCTGACCACAGTGGAACGTCGCTTTTGGGTTCAGGAAACAAGCACTGAGTGATGGAATCACATCGTGATTCACGTTTGGAATGACAAGCAGTGGCTGCAGAACTTTGGCATGAGGAAAGCCACATTAATGTTACTGTGTGAGGAGCTCTCCCCAGCCCTGTAGTGCAAGGACATGAGAATGAGAGCTGCCCTGTCATTGGAGAAATGTGTGGCAATTGCACTGTGGAACCTGGCTACTCCAAACTGCTACCGATGGGTCGCTAACCAGTTCAGAGTGGGAAAGTTGACCATTGGACTCGTGTTGATGGAAGTGTGCAGGACTGTTAATCACAGCCTGCTCCAAAAGACCATGACTCTGGGCAGTGTGCATGACATGGATTGCTCTGCACAAATGAGCTTCTCTAACTGTGGAGCGGTGATAGGTGGCACGGACATTCCAATTCTAGCACCAGACCACCTAGCCACTGAGTACCTTAATCTGAAGGGGTATTTCTCTGTGGTTCTCCAGGTGCTTGTGGATCACCGTGGGCATTTCACGGACATTAACGCAGACTGGTGTGGAAAGGTGCACGACACACGCATCTTTCGGAACACTAGCCTGTTCAGGAAGCCGCAAGCAGGGACTTTCTTCCAGGACCAGAAGATCACCGCAGGGGAAGTCAAAATGCCCATTGTGATCCTGGGAAACCCTGCCTACGCCTTAATGCTGTGGCTTATGAAGCCATACATGGGACACCTTGACAGCAGCAAGAAGCGGTTCAACAACAGGGTGTCTACACTGGTACCGCGGCGCTGTACCCCTGGTGCAGAAAGCTGTATGCTTCTCGTTGAGGTGGTATTTTTATGCCATTTCTACGCACTAAGTGACTTGACAGTGTGTACATCTCGGGAGTTACACCGCAGAAAGCTGCTTTGCTGCACAGAAACTTACCAGTGTAGACAAGGCCTAAGTAGTTTTTCCTCTTCCCCCATGTTCCCCATGCTCGGGATTGGAGAAGAGATAGGAGCCTAGTCCCAGGTGTAAGGGAGACTTGCAGAGGTGGAATAAACAGACATACAGATAAAGTCCTAATTCCTCGTCATTGTGGAGGAAATGGGACCAGGAAAGTTGGGGTTTAGGGGTGAATGTCAGGCAATATTGTACTTTCAGCTTTGTTGAACAAGAGAGTTAATCTTATGATACTTTAGAATCTCTTCTGAGGAGCACCTTGGGGGTGGGGAGGTGGGAGGAGAAAAGGTCCAATGAGCAGGACAGAGAGGCAGAAACTTCCTTCATTGACACAGACATTGTGTGTGGCCTTAAGCAAGCTGCTTTTCCATGCCTTGCTTTTTTCTGAAAGATGAGGATAATATTTAATGACTTATTTCACAGGGCTGTTGTGAGGACTGAGTGGTTTTGACAGCTCTTTTGAAGAAGGAAAGTACGATGTAAAGTGCTAAGTCCAAAATTGGATGTCTAAAGTTAAACACCTACATACCAGTTATAATCTCCCCAAATAAATGAATGGTTTCATTTTTTTTCAGAGGTGCTATACACCATCGACACCCAGTAGGTAGTTCTGAAGATTTTTACTTTTGTTGGGGGTTGCAGCTGTTGAACACATCTGAAAATCAGCCCATTTTCATTTAGATGCCTAAATGTGGATTCAGGAGCCTGACTTTAGGCATCCAAATTTAATGATTTTGGCCTGTATATCATGTATTTTATTTTACTTTGTAATGTAGTTATCCATGATTTGGAAGTTTGATGTTCATTCTCATGGAAATTTGGAGAGTGAAAAATAATTTGCTTAGTATAAAAATATGCTCTGTACAAAGCAAATTTAGGCACTGGAAGGAAACAGTTTATAATAAAGCACTGTGCTTTGAGAGAAACCAATCTTGCCAAGGTAAAATGACATTTTAAAAACAAAATCTAGCCCTTGCTGGTATAATAAAAATGAATTTGAGTCCAGTGTGATGTACTGAAATTCGGTTGCTGAAGCATTAGAGAATGAATTGGGTTTCAGAGATTTACATTTGGAAAATAAATGCTCCAGATGGAGTACTAGCCCATAAATTCATCAGGGGCTTCTGATGATGTCCTAAATGTAAAGGTGTATGATGTAGGATTTCAGTATCAACTTACAGTTCTTGAAAGTTGATGCTGTAACACGTTTTTTTCCATCCATTAATTAATACAGTGGCAAGGCAGAATAACTTCACATCTGATTCTTTATATTGCTAATTGCAGCTGCTATGAGTAATCATTTCCATTGAAAACTATTCATGTTTCTGTATATAGTAACAAGTTCTTATAACAGGTATGAAATTAAATTGCTACCCTTCTCTAAGAGGAATATTGAAGTTATGTATGGAGCTGAGACACTTCATTCGAATACACGTTTTTCAGTAGATTTATTGGAGACTTTAAGATCTTCTGTTTGCCTCTTAAGCTTTCCATGTGAAATTAGTACTGTTGAAAGGTGCTGGATTGTAGTCCTGAAGAATGAAAGTCTCTCGTTAAAGATCAGATAAATCATGGGCAGTGGCAATGGGTGAGCTTGGCAGACAGCATGGCAGACATGACTCAACCCTGATCTAGAGAAACCATCTTCGGGAGTGAGAGGCAGATCATTCTTCAGGTCTGTTCAGTCCTTACCGTCTCTGCTGAGAGTGCCAATATTTATGGTGCTTTTCAGGATGTTATTACAACCAAAGTTGTAACTGATGTATTTATTTTTGATGTTTTTAATATAATAGTAATATTAAGATTTGTCGCACTGTAACTGAGCGCTCTCAGACTGCATGCAATAGAAGTACTGTAAAACTGAATGACCTATGGGAGATGTTACTTAACTTAGAAAGGCATTTTGGGCCAGAACTGACCGGGCCAGAACTGACCAAACCAGTCCTATATCATGTGCTGTCTTAACTTCGCTCCCAACGCTCCAAATGGAGTTAATAGTCCTTGAGATGAGGATTTTAGGAACTAATCTATATTAAACCCTGAGCCATTGCCAGTTGCTTCAGACTGGAATTTTAAATACTGTGGTTTTCTTTTCTGTACTCATTATACAAATTCTGTAGGAGAGAGAGAATGGAATTTGGAAATGTCCAATGTCCAACGTCCTTGTGAGAAAAAAGACTTATGTTAATGAACAGCATCTGTATGAGTTTGGGATAGCATCCTGCATATTCCTAAGGATTTGACTTTATTGTGAAGGGATGTGTCTAATGAGAATGACAATTATCAAAGGGGTAGCCATGTTAGTCACGATCTGTAAAAGCAGCAAAGAGTCCTGTGGCTGTGTGTTAAATCATAGGATCTCTTTATGAATTACTATATTTTGAGGGCAGCATAGAACATGTTTATCGAGCTGTGACTCAGGACTTCTATTGGATAAGAAACAGATACCTTCATTAGAGCACCAATTGTGAGTTAGTATTTTTTGCATGGTTCCTAGCCTCAAAAAACAAATATCTTCATTACAAGGTATTCTATTAAAAGAAAGATGACAGTGTAATCCCCATTGTAGAAGAACATCTTTTGAGAGTTTAATGCCATTGACATTGTGAAACAACTGCAAGCCGATTATTGCATTTATCAAAAAAGCAGTATGGGAACTGCTTCAGGCTCCTTTATCTTTCAACATCTCCCACAGCCTAAGGAGGTTTACGCAAGGGCTGCTGGGGAGAGTTGATTAAATTGATGCATGAAGCCAACCTGATCTGACAAGGTAAAAAAGGAAAAAAAAAAAAAAGGTTATCAAAATTTAATTTTGTATTGGCTGAAATAATCTGGGCTTCTGTTGAGGTAGTTTATAATGGGGTGAGAATGACTCAGTGTCAGAAATCTGCATGTATTTTCAGTATATTAACTGACATTTTAACATGGAACTGTAACTGCTTAAGGCTTGCATTTATGCAGCACCAAACTGAAGTGTCTACCTTTCTTTCTCAAGATCCTAGAGAATTTTAATAGCAATTAGAGATGCAAAGAAAAATAACCATTTGTCCTAGAATTGATCAACTCACTGATGCAGGACTGTTCTCTTTAGTTATTTTCTGCTGCTTTTCCAGTCTAGTTTTAGGTGTTTCCAGGGATGAGCCTTTCACCATTTTTCTTTGGGAAATTATTTTGCAGTTTTCTTAAGGCTTAGGGAAGCTCTCCTGATATTTAGTCTAAATCATGTTGGTCTTAATAGACTTCTGTCACTGAACTTGCACCCGAACATGCAGGGATGGGCTTGCTGATAACCAGGGCCGGCTCCAGGCACCAGCTTATCAAGCAGGTGCTTGGGGCGGCCACTCCAGGGTGGGGCGGCACTTTCAAGGATTCGGCGGCAATTCAGCGGAAGGTCCCTCACTCCTGCTCAGAGTGAAGGACCTCCCACTGAATTGCCGCAGATCGCAATCGCAGCTTTTTTTTTGGCTGCTTGGGGCGGCAAAACCCCTGGAGCCGACCCTGCTGATAACCTCAGCAAATTGATTTCTGTTTTGTTTCTGGTGCTGCCTCTTACTTTTAAGATAGATATCATGATACCCATTTCTCAAGGGTGTTGTGAAGTTTGTAAAACTCCTTGAGTTCCTTAGATGAAAGGCAGGAGATATATTCATATTCTTTCAAAACAGATGTAGTTGCTAGACTCTCTTAGGCTATTTTTTCCTTTCCTCAGAAAGGGTTTCAAAATAAAGCTGGTCACTTTGAAATCCTGTTATTTAAATTTTCATCTAAATCTTTTATATGCCCCAGATAAGCAAGATAGTTCAGCAGGTGCCTAACATTAAGTACATTAATAGTTCCATTAATGTCAATAGTACTACTCACATTCTTAAAATTAGGCTCATATTCCTGAATGAAGGCCTTAATTCGAAAATTAAACTTTATTCTTTAAACTTTTCGTATTGAACAAATTTTCCATTCCATCAAAGGTAATTTATCCCTAAAGAATTTGCTGCTTTTATCTCAACAGAATTAGGTGCCAATTTATACATACCACACATTCAAGACAAGATTAATATGTTTTGGTTTTGAATCTTGAAGGAATGATGTAATTTTAAAATTGTTTTCACAAACTGGAATATTTCTGGGAAGTTCTTGTTCAGACTCTCATATATCTTGTTAGTGAGGATGTCCTATTTCGTCACTAGGCAGTATGTAACAACTGCCACAAGTCTTACAAGTTTGTTTCTACCCTTTTTTGCCTTGACACTAATTTGGATCCTGGTATCTTACATGGCTGGCCATTGTTCCTCCACATCGAATCCAATGTGGTCTTAACAGATGGGGCAGTAAGAGAGTTTTAATGCCATGCTGCAAAAGGAAGCATCAACATTCCTCTGAGAAAATGAATCAAAATGGCTTCTGCTAATCCTCCTGATCTCATGAAGATACGGTCAGACAACAAGTGATCCAGCCTGAAAACTCAAGCAAAGTTTGTGGTAATAGTAGGAGAGGGAAATACTGATGCCATCTTATGGTAGAGTCTATACTAAATTCCATTTAGTTTCTGCTGCTTGCACAGCCTTAGGCTTTGTCTACACTGGAACTTTTTTGGCAAAACTTCTGTTGTTTGGTGTGTTAAAAAAACCACACCCCTGAACGGCAAAAGTTTTACCGATGAAAAGCGCCGGTGTGAACAGTGCTTTGTCAGCAAGAGCGCTCTCCTGCCAACAAAGCTGCTGCCTCTCATTGGAGGTGGAAGATTTTTGTCAACAGGAGAACTTTCTCCTGCCGACAAACAGCAGCTACAGTGCATGCCTTTTAGTGGCAAGGCTGTAGCGGCACAGCCATGTCGCTAAAAGGTGCGTAGTGTAGACAAAGCCTTAGGTATGCTTCTTTGGTTCCATTTAGTAAATATTTTTTGTTTTACAGTCAATGAAACAGCCAAGTGGGACTCGGCAGAACAATGCTGATAAGCCTTCTAATGTGCTTTAAAACCTGGCTATTGTTCAGCAAGCATGCTGGAACAGTTTTTATAGTGGGGGTACTGAGAGCCATTGAACCAAACGATAAACCCTGTATAAGATGGGAACCACTCCTAGTTCCAGCACAGATGTTGTTCAGTGCTCTGCCCCAAGTGTTCTCTCCCCTTCCTCCACACAGATGATGTAAAGCTGGGGTGCCTGGATTGCAACTGGTGGACTCTGTATCATCAGCCTTAACTATACAGGCACTCAGAAGATTGGCCTATTGGTTAGGGTGCTAGCCTGGAACTCTGAGGACCTGGGCTCAATTTCCTGCTCTGCCACAGACATTCTTTGTGACTTCAGGCAAGTCACTTAGGGCCAGGATTTTTAAACATAGGCCTAATTCTCTTGATTTCAGTGGGAGTTAAGCCCCTAAATTCTTTTAAAAAACTGATCCTTAGTCTCTCAGTGCCTCAGTCTTCCTTCTGTAAAACGGGAACGATAGTACTTCCATACCTCCTGGGGGATAAATATATTGAAGATTGTGAGGTGCTCATCATATGATGGTAATGGAGCCATATAAGTATCTTAGATAGGAGGATGAACCATGTGAGTGAAAGCATCTGTCTACTTTGTGATTTAAGTAATCAGTTATCCAAATTAGTTCATTTTCTGAATCAGGCTCAGTGGTCTTCAGGATTATCCAAATTTATAAAATAATTCTGCAGCCCACTGGCAATATCAGCTAGATAGTTAAGATGGCACTGTGATTATTTGTACGTGTATTAGACATTATGTTACTCAAACACAATCTTGTAAAACTGCTTGTCATCAATACCCAAGGGATTGCTCATAACATATTTAGAAAGTTCCCTACTGTGAAAGAGTCCTGTATGATAACTTTATTTTATAGTGAAGTCAATGGGAGTTGTGCCCAAATAAGGATGAAACATTGAATAATGACCTGAATTTAGGATTTGCTTGTTATTTGTATTGTAGTAGTGCCCAGTCAGGGTGCCAGGATTAGGATGCCACTGTGCTGGATGCTGCACTAATACATAGTAAGAGAATCCCTGTCTTAGCACTTACAATCTAATAAATAAATCTAAGAGTGGGGGAGTGGAACACAAGCCAGTCTGTCTGGGTGGTGATAGTTACGTATCATCTTAATTAGTTTTGTCATTCTTTCTGTCACATGAAGATGGAGGCAGGACAGCCACTGAAATATGTCCCATATTTATACTAATTACATATATTACTTCAGTGATACCCAGCCGCTCCTCAGCCTTGCCAGTATTAGTTGGCTAGCTTATTGTAGTCCTTATAGGAGAAATGGATCTCGGAGGAATATATTAATGGCCTTAAGGATCAATTGAAGGAGTATGTTTCATGCTGAAATCGCAGAGTGGAAGAGAACTAGAGACATTTTTGGGGGGAGGAGCAGTTTGATAACTGTTGTTATGCATATTTAACCTGAATTTTAACAAATCCTGGGATGTCACAATGAAAGCTTTCAGAGACCAAATTCCCAAGGTGTAATTGAGAAGGAGACCTGAATAACTTCTGTGTAAGAGCAGTTTTAAATGACACACAACTAGTTGAGGAATCTGGATAGAAAGAGAATAGTGATGGCTTGGGGGAAGAAATTGTACAGGTTAGGCAGCCTACAATGTTTCAGAGGTTTCCTTCCCTCTTCCTCTGTGTACTACAGAAAATCATGCAATTTGGGATATCAAATCAGCCCTGGAAGAGTAGAACTGAACTGGGAGTGTGTTCTCTTATGAGAGCAAGGAACTACTAGAGACAAGACCTTGATAGGCCTGACTACACTACAATTCCTCCTCACTGGCAGTTTCTTCTGGCTTTTGTATTACATTAGGGCTTGTCTACATAACTCACAAGTGCAGACCACACGGGTGTGAACTGCAGTGTGCACTGAAGCATTGGGGTGTAACTGCCCTAATGTAGACATTGCTAGCGCAAATTAAAAGATACCTAGTTAGCATTAACGTAGCTCTGTTTCAATCAGGGCTATGTTAATGCAAACAAGGTACCTTTTAGCAAAGGCCAGTTACAGCCCAACTCTTTAGTGCATATAAGTGGTGCAGTTCACACCCCCTGTATTCCACACTGTGGGTCTGGGTAGACAAGTCCCCAGTCAAAACTGCTGAGAATTCTTGTCTTCACTAGGTTGCCTACATTTACTTACATCAGTTCATCTGAACAAATGACAGGGAATTAGGTGGCTAGCAAGTTAGCCAAGCACTTGAGATTATGGGTACGTCCAGACTACCCATCAAGTCGGCGGATAGCGATCGATCTATGAGGGATCGATATATCGCGTCTCGTCTAGACACGATATATCGATCCCGAAACGCTCTCCTCTCGACTCCGGAACTCCACCAGGGCGAGCAGCAGTAGTAGAGTCGACGGGGGAGCCACAGCCATCGATCCCGCACCGTGAGGACGGGAGGTAAGACAAAATAAGATACATCGACTTCAGCTGCGCTATTCTCGTAGCTGAAGTTGCGTCTCTTACATCGAATCCCCCACCCCTCAATGTAGACCAGGCCTCTGTTTACAATTAAACTCATGCGTAAGTCCACCTCTCTTCAGCAAGGCACTTAAGCACGTGCTTAAACCTCACTTGAGTCTATGGGACTTTCACTTAAAAATATGTATTTAGGTGCTTTTTTGTTTGCACAGGATTAGACTTAAGCAGATGTTTAAATGTTATCCTGAACTGGGGCCTTATTTCTTAAAATGACCTATGTCAATAAGGTTCACTTCCCATCAGTGCTGCTGATTAAAATCTCTGTGACCTTGTGCAAGTCACTTAAATTCTCTCTGCCTTCCTTTACCTAAGCATAAAGTTTAATCCATTCTTTTAAAACAAATGTTTGAAATCATTAAATGGAAGTGCCATTATTTCTGTGGTGTTCACGTCAGGCTGAAAAAATTATTTTTGTGAGGCAAACAAGGAGTTAAAGGGTCTTGTAGTTTCAAAGAAATGTCTAACAGCTGCTGTAAACTATCTGTACAATCCTAGATGACCTCATTCTTGTTATACAGTAGTGATAATAGCCAAAAAGGGGTTAAAAAATGAAAGAAAGAAAAAAGGACATGTTCTAGAAATGTACACATGGTATGCAAAATGTTCAGAAATATGCTCTCTCAAAGGGCTACATTCTACAAGAATAAAGTTAATTTAAATTAGATGGTGAAATTAAATTTATACAAAAATGTATTTACTGCAACAGTATTTCTGTCCAAAAGACTGTTCTTGGTTACTTAGTGTACAAATGGCAAATAAAAACTCATTTTGATACATGCTGTACGCTAATAGCCACCATTCAGACGTAATTTAATTATAGATTGCTATCTCCATGAAGCTGCTTTTTAGTGGCAATAATATATAGGAATCAGATGTGTTTTTGACAATTTTTGTATGAGTTTGGAGAGATTATTAAGCTCGCAAAAGAGTGGAGTTGAGTATCGGATTTTTGTTGCTTAAATAATTTTTTCATCCTTTAGGTATCAAGCTGAATTAGAGATATGTAGATCTCTAAATGCATATGTCACCTTATTAGCTAAATATGAGCTACAGTTCTGAACTGAGTGGAAATGAAACTTTTTCGCTTTACATTCTGTATTGAATGCTTTAAAATAAAGAAGATTCTCAGAATGGTGCCAGTTCAGTTCAGGAGATATAAGGACCTCTTCCAAGTCTTCTGCCCAAGAAACCACGGACCCTAATAAACTAAGAGTGTTTGAAAAACGTTGACATGTTTGATTAACAGTCACTCCACAAGACGCTTTTATATAGATAATTTGAAAATGTGACAGGTTTGGATGATTTTTTTGGTTTTGTTTAACACATATCTTTTAAAATAAAAACGAAGTGCTATTTCTTTTGTATTATTGGTTGTTTACTAAATTCTTAAAACATGAAAATAAAATCTTTCCTACCAGTTGTGTACTTTTCTGTTTGCAAACAGTGAGTTTTCCTCTTGGTCACATACCGTAATAGTGTTCAGAATTGTCTCTTGTAGTATGAATCTGGAATAAAAAAGAAAAGTTCATAACATAGTTTTATAACAAGCATAGGCAGGCATTACTTAAAGGTGTGATCCAAAGCCTTTTGAAGTCAATGCAAAGATGTCCATTCATTTAAGTAGGCTTTAGTAAATTTGGTAAATTTCTGCAAAACAATTTATTCGGCGGAAGCCTGTGATTCTGTTTAGGATTTCTACCCTCTGAATTATAAAGCATACAGACTATGCTCATCATTTGTAATTGGTCAGATTGATCTGTGTCCATGAAAGAGGTACATAAATTGTATGTATTTGTTCCATTTCTTCTACCTGTAATGCAGTAAAAATGTCATTTTCCTTCTTAATGAAAAATAGAAAAATGCAGCAAACTTTTTGCTGGGATTTTTTATACTAAAAATCCATGTTTACGAGTTAATAGGTGCAAGCAATGTCAAGCATGCCCCTTGGTCTGTTTCATGGTGCAGTGCCTATTGCATGGCAGATTTGGGAGTATGATTGGGAAATGGCATTTCACTGATATTGACTATTATAAGGCTAGGAACTGTTTGTCTTTTTAATCTGAGTTACAGTGCTAGAGCTCATTGAGTTGATGTTTTAGAGAGATTAAGGCTGGTCACTAAAATAAAGTGCTAGGCAAAAATCAAAAGCCTACTGTATGCTGAGGCATAAAATAAGTGGTCTCTATGTTTAGAAAATCCAAAAATGTAACAAAGAACAAAAAGGGAAAGCTGAATGTGACTCTTTGGAATCACAAAAACAATTTTTATTCTGACCTTACTGGGCAACTCATTTATTGAATACACACAGAGAGCCTTTTCAAACTAAATTACATTTCATATTTGCCCACTCCATCTGGAATCTAGTGCCAAAGTGAAAACCACATAATATATTTTTAGGATTAAACCAGCTATTACTGATAGATAATGACAGTGCAGGAGGAGAAGGCACCAGTTAGTCTGCATTAGCTCATGAATTCTGGATAACTCTTTAGTGAACTCTTAAGATTTGTGAAATTCTACCAGTCTATGCTGATGTCTCACTGCATTTTTGACATGATGAATTATCTCTTTTCCCAAGTCACTGACAGGTCACTTCATATACCACCAAAATAGTACTCCTTCTGCTTTTTGAGGTACTGTGCCATGTAGTCCTTAATATAAAACTGAATAAAACAGATGATTTAACTTTGTCTTAGCTAGAATAATATCACCCCTTATAGTAAAACACACTTTGGGGTTTACAAACCTAATGGCCCCATTCATCTCAATTATGTGTTCTGATTTAAGTTTTATTTATTCCAATATTTTGAACAGGTAGATGCTAGACTTCGGATCTACAGTGACTTTTAGTGAGGTTGTTGTTCCTAAATGCCTAAGTCACTTTTGCAAATACTTATATGTGTGTTTGAAAATGTTAAATCTAATCTTTAATTACAAAGGGATCTCACTTAACTGTGAGACTGGGCAACAAAATGGCAGGTGAAATTCAATGTTGATAAGTGCAAAGTAATGCACATGGAAAACATATTCCCAACTGTACATACAAAATAATGAGGTCTAAATTAGCTGTTACCACTAGGGTTGCCAACTTTCTAACTGTAGAAAACTGTATGCCCCTAACCCAAGGCCCTGCCCCTGCCCTACCCCTTTTCCAAGGCCCCACCCTCCACTCACTCCATTCCCTCTCCCTCCGTCACTCACTCTCCCCCACACTCTCTCATTTTCACCAGTCTGGCACACGGGGTTGGGGTACAGGAGTGAGTGAGTGCTCCATCGGGGGATGCAGGCTCTAGGGTGGGGCCGGGGATGTGGGGCTTGGAGTGCAGGAGTGGGCTTTGGGCTGGGGCAGGGGGTTGGGGTGTGGGAGAGGGTGAGGGCTCCAGTTGGGGGTGCAGGTTCTGGGGTAGGGCTGGGGATGAGGGGTTTACGGTGCAGGAGAGGACTCTGGGCTTGGGCCGAGGAGGCTGAGGTTCAGGGGGAGTGAGGGCTCCAGCTGAGTGTGTCGGAGGGGGCTCAGGGTTGGGGCAGGGGGATGGGGTGCAGGAGGGGGCTCGGGGGGTGGTGCTTACTTCAGGAGCTCCCAGAAGTGGCTGGCATGTCTGACTCCTAGGCAAAGGAGCAGCCCTGGAGACTCCACATGCTGCCCCTGCCCCAAGCGCTGGATCCACAGCTTCCATTGGCTGTGGTTCACGGCCAATGGGAGCTGCATAGGTGGCACCTGTGAGTGGGAGAAGCATGCAGCAAAGCCCCGCAGCCGCTCCTTTGCCTAGGAGCCTGACATGCTGGCTGCTTCGGGGAGCTGTGCGGAACCTGCCAGCCCCATTGAGCCAACAGTGCCACCAACTAGACTTTTAATGGAATTGCCAGGGTCCCTTTTTGCCCAGGTGTTCCAGTCGAAAACTGGACACCTGGCAACCCTAGTTACCACTCAAGAAAGAGATCTTGAAGTCATCATGGTTACTTCTCTGAAAACATCTGCTCAGTGTGCAGTGGCAGTTAAAAAAGCAAAGAGAAGGTTAGAAACCATTAGGAAAGAGAGAGATAATAAGACAGAAAATATCGTAATGCCACTATACAACTCCATGGTATGCCCACACCTTGAGTACTACATACAGTTCTGATTGTCCCATCTCAAAAAAGATATATTAGAAATGGAAAAGGTTATAGAAAAGGGCAACAAAAATGATTGAGGGTATAGAACAGTTTCCGTATGAGGAGAGAGAAAAAAGACTGAGACTGTTCGTCTTAGAAAAGAGATGACTGAGGAGAATTATAATAGACATCTATGTGTGTGGAGAAAGTAAATAAGGAAGTGTTATTTACTCCTTCACATAACACATGAACCAGGATCACCCAATGAAATCAATGGACAATAGGTTTAAAAGCAACAGAAGGATTTACTTCCTCAAACAACATATAGTCAGCCTGTGGAACTCGTTGCCAGAAGATGTTGGGAAGGCCAAAACTATAGCAGGTTCAAAAAAGTACTAGATAAGGTCATGGCTATTAGCCAAGATGTTGAGATGACAGCCAGAGCTGGGGTTGGATGGCAGAGGAAGCTGGGGTTGGATGGCAGGGGATAGATCACTCAATAAATTGCCCTGTTCTTTTTATTCCCTCTGAATCATCTAGCACTGGGCTAGATGAATCATTGGTCTGATCCAGTCTGACTGTTTTTCTGTTCTTATGTAGATCTTATAGAGAGCATATTCCTGATGAAATAGTGTGAAATATAAAAATCACTCTAGAATCCAGTTGACTATCATGTTTATTTTTTACAGAAAAAAGGAATTTGCAAGAATATTCCACGCACAGATGAATAAAGTTAATATGCAAAGGGCCACCTTTCCAGCAAAAATAAAATAACAAATCGTAAATATTAGAGATGAGCAAAGATATGTAAGACCATTCGCCCTGTCTTCCTTCCTTTGCAGGACTGAATTGTAGATCTACTTTGTCACACCTGCGTATAGTTAGCCTGTTGAATTTTTGGCTGCAAGAAGCCATTGAGTTTTTACAGTCGGGATTAAAAACAAAAAACACCAGATATCTTTATGACTAATGATGATCTAATGTAAGGAGAATTGAAACTTATGCTTCAGGGTTAGGGAAGAACTTTTTGCCTGATGTGCAATATTACATAATCAGCTGTGTTTTGTTTATGTGTTCTCACCTTTCTCAGAGGCATCAGTTATTGGACAGTCTTTGAAGCAGATTAGACTGGGATTGGATAGACCAGTGGGCTGACTCTGTGTGGCAAATCCCATCTCATTGCAGTACTTAATAGAACAGCCATCCAAAGGGAAAAAGTAAATTCACATAAATTTCACAGCTGGTTATATCACCTTATGACAATGTAATATCTCATAACTCATTGTAACAGAACTCTTTTGTTAAGAACCAAACAGCTGTTTGCTTTCTTTAATCCCTTTTTGAGTCATAGATTGCAGCAAACTTTGTGTTGGTTTAGTTTGTTTTGTTTTTCTAATAACCCTGGAGATTTCTATTATTTTCCTTGTCATACTTCTGTCCTTAGTGCTCTGCTCTTGTTAATATAAGCTATTCATATGGTCATTCAGCATTCCAACTAGTTCAACAAAGGGCAGTTGGGTACCCAACTTCTTTTGAAAGTCGCGTGTTTTGAAAATCTTTCCATTGTCAAAATGCCATAAATATTTTCATCTAATTTATTCTGTATTTCAGGCAAGTTCTAGTTACATTTTTTAATTTCTTAAGATTATGCCATGTTTGCCAGTATGACCTTCCATTCTTCCATCATCGTCAGAAAGGTGTTACATCAGTCATATGTCAGGACATATTAGAAAAGTGCTTCTTCATGTTATACATCTGTGATCTAAACTATAATATACGCATTTAATGTTATGTTCACAGTCTGAAGAAAACTTCAAATGCTATTCTTCAAAATTCTACATTTTTTTCCCTTTAAGTAATATATATGCAAGACATATGCTTTTAAAATATTAAAATATAACTTCTAAATAAACAGTAATCCTCCACTCTGCTCCACCAAACTGTTATATTGCATGTTTCTACTTACATGCATTATATGTATGTTCCTATGACCTACCTCTCATAATATTGTTTATTAATATTTTTAAAGCCAAAGGATATATTGAAGGAATTTGGAATGAAAGTACTATTTTAATCTCTGAAATCATTATAATTAGGGCTGTTGATTAATCGCAGTTAACTCATGCAATTAACTCAAAAAATTTATTGTGATTTTTTTTTGTTTTAATCGCACTGTTAAAATAATAGAATACCAACTGAAATTTATTAAATATTTTGGATGTTTTTCTACATTTCAAATATATTGGTTTCAATTACAACACAGAATATAAAGTGTACAGTGCTTACTTTATATTATTATTTCTATTATAAATATTTGCACTGTAAAAATGATAAACAAAAGAAATAGTATTTTTCAGTTTGCCTCACACAAGTACTATAGTGCAATCTCTTTGTCGTGAAAGTGCAATTTATAAATTTAGATTTTTTTTTGTTGGTTACATAACTGCACTCAGAAACAAAACAATGTAAAACTTTAGACCCTACAAGTCAACTCAGTCCTAATTCTTGTTCAGCCAGTCACTAAGACAAACAACTTTGTTTACATTTAGGGGAGATAATGCTACCAACTTCTTATTTACAGTGTCACCTGAAAGTGAGAACAGGTGTCCCCATGGCACTTTTGTAGCTGGCATTGCAAGGTATTTATATACCAGATACGCTTAACATTCGTATGCCCCTTCATGCTTTGTTCCAGAGGACTTGCTTCCATGCTAATGACACTCATTAAAAAATGCGCTATTTAAATTTGTGAGTGAACACCTTGGGGGAGAATTGTATGTCTCCTGCTCTGTGTTTTACCTGCATTCTGCTATATCCGAGACTGCTATAACATGAAATATGATGACCGAGCATGTTGTTGGTTTTAAGAACACTTTCCCTGCAGATCTGACAAAACTCAAAGAAGGTACCAATGTGAGATTTCTAAAAATAGCTACAGCACTCGACTCAAGGTTTAAGAATCTGAAGTGCCTTCCAAAACCTGAAAGGGACGAGGTGTGAAGCATGTTTAAAAGAGCAACACTCCAATGCAGAAATTACAGAACCCAAACCACCAAAAAAGAAAATCAACCTTCTGCTGGTGGCATCTGACTCAGATGATGAAAATGAACATGCGTTGGTCTGCATTGCTTTGGATTGTTATTGAGCAGAATCCATCATCAGTATGGATGCATGTTCTATGGAATGGTGATTGAAGCGTGAAGGGACATATGAATCTTTAGTACATCTGGCACACCGCTACAACAGTGCCATGCGAATGCCTATTCTTACTTTCAGGTGACATTGTAAACAGGAAGCGGGCAGCATTATATCTTGCACATGTAAACAAACTTGTTTGTCTGAGCAATTGGCTGAACAAGAAGTAGGACTGTGTGGCCTCGTAGGCTGTAAAGTTTGACATTGTTTTGTTTTTTAATGCAATTATTTTTTGTGCATAATTCTACATTTGCAAGTTCAACTTTCATGATAAAGAGATTGCATTACAGTACTTGTACAAGGTGAATTGAAATACTATAATTTAGTTTAGGTGCAAATATTCATAATAAAAATAAATATAAAGTGAGCACTGTGTACTTTGTATTCTGTGTTGAAATTTCTATCAATATATTTGAAAATGTGGAAGATATCCAAAATATTTAAACAAGTGGTATTTTATTGTTTAACAGCGCAATTAATCACACAATCATGATTAATTTTTTTAATTGCGTGATTAATTGTGATTAATTTTTCAATCGCTTGACAGCCTTAATTATAATAAAATGACTTTCATGTGTTTTACGGAGTTGACAAACCAATCAGGTTTACACCGAAAATCTAATCAGATACCATTCCACCTTGACCATTTTTAGCAAGGGACTATCTAAAAACATTGTTGGAAAGCTCCCAGGCAAACATCCTTGAGTTTTTTTATTAAAAAGAATTAGGTAAAAATCAAATGTCTCAAGAATTATACATGTGCAAAGCAGCAACAAATTCTGATATTTCCTACAATGTGATATATTTCTTTCCAAATGTCATCTGCATATGGACTCCTTGACATTCTATATGGAATTTAGGGCCCTTGTTTCGTGGTGTTAACTGACTAATGCAGTTTCTTGAAAGAGTGAAATTGAATTTCCTCTTAGGACATGTTCTGGACACCCTTGAATTGTTCTAACAGAATGCTTAAGTCCTTCCCCTCGTGGTTCCCTTCCCCCATACACTGTATATTTGGACTGTACTGCAAATCAGTTACAACCAATAAAAAACAATGTTACATAAAGTATACTATAAGCCATTAGCCGCTCACCATTTTAGCTTCATAATCACTGTAAAACATTCTGGTAAGTTTCATGAGTGTCAGCTTAGTGGGAGTCAGTAGACTTGGGTTCTGTGCTGTGCCACGGACCCACTGTGTGTGTTTGTCCTTGAGCAAGTCAGTTCACACTCTGTGCTTCAGTTTTCCAATCTGCAAAATGGGGATAATGACACTTACCCCTCCCACATTGTAAACTACTTTTGAAATCTATAGATGGGAAAGCAGACTGAACCTTGTTTTTAAAGGTCTCCTCCTCCAGAAGTATCATACGCAGCAAACTAAATTTAAATTCAGTTTATCTACCGCAAAAGAATGAAGGGTTAAGTTGACCCTACTGGGATTTGAATTTGTTGCTCTTGAGCAGGGGTGGTCTTATGAGCCACATGCAGCTCTTTTACCGTTAAAGAGTGGCTCGCAGAACCCCCTTCCCACCCATCTCCCCATTCTCCACCTACCAAACTGGAGGGGCAGGCTCGGGACCTCTGTCTTGCAGCGCTGTGGTGGGGTAAGGACTACTGCCTAGCAGGAAGGGGGTGTCTCGGGGCTTCAGCCCTGTGGGGCGCACCTGCCAGGTTTCAGGGCTTAAGCAGGAGTGGGCCTGAATCCCCGAGCCCCATCAGGTGCCTCCTGAGGGGCTGACACCCCAAGCCCCAGCCCCAGCCCCTAGCAGGTGTGCCCGAGCTCTCAAACTTCTGAACGTTGTTGGCCCTGGCTTTTATATGCAGAAAACCAGCTATTGTGACACAGGTGGGCCATAGAGTTTTTAAAGCATGTTGGGGGGCTGGAGGGACTCAGAAATATAAAGGTTGAGAACCCCTGTGTTGAACACCCACATATGTAGGAAAAATATGTATTGCCCCTTGGGAGGATGCAGCATGTGTTCCCATTCACAAATAACCGTGTGTGTGGGGGGGGCTGGCAATGCATCCTTTTGCCCTTCCTGGGCCTCCTTTGGGGTGGCTAAACTCTCCAGGGGTGTGAGAAGTCAGTGGCCTCTTCAGTCAGGAGAGGGGAGAGTCCACAACTGTGAATAGTCCTTGCATAGGGGCATACAGGGTGGGGAAGCCTCCTTTTACCCTTGTGTATCTGGGTATCAGTCTGGCCCTTAATGTGTATAAGGTAGATAACAAATATGTTCTAAATAACTTCTGGTAGCACAGGCCTCATTGGTGGAGACAGGACAGAGTTCATCTAAACTTCTTTTGTATGTGACATAGTGCTAAGTGGGTATGTCTACACAGCCTGTGGCAGCAAGCCTCCCATCCCAAGCTGACAGACTCAGACTTGCAGAGCTCCCACTAGTGGGCTTAAAATAGTGGGTAGGCAGTGTTTTGAAGTTGTATCTAGGCTTCAGAGTCCAATCTCCAGCCCAAGTCACAGCTTCAAAATGATGTCTACAAAGCTACCTTTAGAGCACTAGCATGAGCCCTGCAAGCTCATCTTGTCAACCTGGGCTGGGAGGCTCACCTGCCAGGGGCTGCGTAGACATAGCCATTATGGGCAAACTGCTGAGATGTCCCCTAATAAATGTTTTAAAGATGTAACTCACTTTATATAGATCAAGGCTATGGATGCACAGAATAAATTGTGGTATTTGATAGATATTGTTTGAAGTCTGAATGTAATTGTTCTAAGCGCATACTCAACGTAGGCTTCATAAATTTTGTTCATGGTTTCTAACACTGGAGTAATTTTGAAAGTGAAATCTGTTTTCTCACAGAATTCCTTCCTTTGCCTGCACTCTCTGGACACTTGACATTCTTTTTCAGTTTTGTTTTTTCATTTACAATTTTTTCAGGTGTTTTAAAAAAAAATCTAAGTGAACTTAATGCTTTGAAAAGGGTTGGATTGAGAGATCTGGGCACTGAAATGTGTGAAATACATTCCCAGGGCATGGACATGGCAGGGCAAGCTTTCCTAACACTGGCCTGACAGTTTGCCTCAACCCTGTTTTCAGAAGGGGCATTTCTGGAGGCCAGTTCAGTCTCCGTGGCCCATTCAGCCCTCAACCATTCTGCGAGACTTCCAGCTTGGATGCGTTTGCAGATGAGGCAGATGCCTGCTTGTTACAAATTTAGACCAACAAGTTATTTCACATAGGTCACTGAACAGCTGCCAGGAGAAAATGACTTTCAGTTACGGATCTGGGTAGGTTTTAAATTGGTGAACTGGAGGTGGAAAGTGCTCATTTACGTAAGCCTCTGAATCATCTCAACTCTCTAGTTTCAGTTTTAATAAAATAGCTTTAATCATTTAAAAAAACCAGATACATATAACACACTAGGGAAACTATCCAAACTGATGTAAAAAAAGTTATATTTTCTTTATGGTTAATTTTTATTCTATATATTTTTCTGTTTAAAACTGACATATCACATATATGAGTGAGGTAATATTCACCTGTAGGTAAATACTTTTCACAAGGTGATCACTCTATATGTGACCTATCAGTCCACATCTTCAAAGGAAACCTGTGCAACACTTCCAAAAGACGAGCTTGGGAGCTTAAGTGCATAACTTTGCTAGACACTGAAAATCATGGTTTTAATAAAGACACTGGATTTAAGGTTTATTACAACAACTGTAATCCATTAACTCCCCTTTTTGTCCAGTATCTACAGGGCTGTTAATGGGCCACTTCACCTTGAATGGTCCCTTAGAATATGTGCTAACTATTTATGTTAAACTATCTGTTCAATCTTGTATATAGCTGAGACCCTCTGGGTATGTCTACACTACAATTAGACACCCGCAGCTGGCCCATGCCAACTGACCTGGGCTCATAAGGCTTGGGCTAAGGGTTGTTTAATTGCGGTGTAGATGTTCGGGCTTGGGCTGTGGCCTGAGTTTTGGAACCCTCCCCACCTCGCAGGCTCCTAAAGCCCAGGCTGCAGCTCCAACTCGAATGTCAACACTGCAGTTAAACAGCCCATTAGCCTGAGACCTCTGAGCCTGAGTCAGCTGGCCCCGGCCAGCCACAGGTTTTTAATTGCAATTTTGACATACCTTCTGAGTACCTTTTCCAGACCTATAGAAGAGCTCTGTGTAGCTTGAGAGCTTGTCTTGCTCACCAACAGAAGTTGGTCCAATAAAATATATTACCTCACCCACCTTGTCTCTCTAATATCCTGGGACCAACACAGCTACAACAACACTGCACATATCACCTAGGTGATAGATTATGTTACGTTACACTAGCATGAATACTGGGAAGACCAAGGTTATGATAGCTGAGGGAGGAGGACTCACTGTAAAAGATATCAGTCAGATAGCTTAGAAGAGTGAAAGTATTTCAATACTTAGGATAAATGGTTGCTGATGATGATGCTCTCCTGAATGATACTCAGATCATACTGAAGCTACGTGATGCGAATGGCAGGAGCTCACCCCAGTTCTTTGTGACAAAAATGCCCATAGGGTAGAAAGTATAAAACTATAATTTGACTTGGCCAGTCACAAGAAAGTATGCTTGCCGCCACAGAAGTGAAGATGTTGAGCTGGTCAGATGTTTAAACTCTCTGTGATGGGAAATAAAACAAGTTTGTAAGGGGCCTAATGCCATTTGCTCCAGTTGAAGACAAGTTGAAGGAGGCTAGGCCATGTTGTTGTGGGCATATCCAGCAGAGACTGGAGAGCTGTATTGATTGGTAGGATGGCTCTTGCAGTGACTGTGGATAGAAGACAACCAAGAGGGAGTCCAAAGACACAGTCCGTGGACCAGATATCGGTGGACCTCAGATAGACCAATCTGTGTTATAGCTTGGATGGTTGTGAGTTTTGGAAGAATGCTGCAAAAGTTGCCAACCCAGAATAGGGAAGTGGCAACGAAGAAGAAATAATATATACTGCAATACATTTAAGTTACAAACGTATTTATTTTGTATAATACTTAAATGCTGAGTAAATATTTAAGTATTTAATCAAAGGAAACAGAAGCAGCAACAAAATGAATACAGATAATCAACAGGAACAGTAAAGCCGACAGCTGACAATGTTGATGTGACAGTGGGCTGTGGAAGTGGGAAAGATGAGGAGATTGAAGCACTAGAGTAGGGAGTGTTTGGAGGGGAGATAATTTTCCATCTCAAAACCAGGTTAAGCCACAGTCCTATGATTTGAAGTCATGAAGTTGAGACTGCTCAGTAGTTCACAGGGTTGGTCCCTAAGATGACAAAATGAGAGAAGAAGAGTTCCAGAAAACTGGAGCTAAGAAAGAAACATACAGTGTGTTTAGCATCACAACTTTCTTATCCATTACTCTTCTTAAAGTTGCAAGAACCTGAATGAAGGGTCCATGCACTGGGATATTGAATAATGCTATGAGGTTATTTACATACACATATGGAGACTCCAGTAAGCTCTTGTATAGTGGACACTCCAACAATACTGCAAGTATGAACCCGCTCCTACTGAAGTCAATGGCACAGCTCCCCCAGATAAGGCCCTGCATCTAATAAACAATGCATCTAATAAACATGCAGTGCATCTAATAAACAATACTCCTACCTTGCTATGAAAGCAGCAGAGAATCCTGTGGCACCTTATAGACTAACAGATGTTTTGGAGCGTGAGCTTTCGTGGGTGAATACCCACTTCGTCAGACGCAGGTAGTGGAAATTTCCAGGGGTAGGTATATATATGCTAGCAGCAGCTAGAGATAACGAGGTTAGTTCAATCAGGGAGATGGGGCCCCGTCTCTAGATAGAGGTGTAAAAAAACCAAGGAGGAGAATGTTTGGTTAATTGGCAAGCCATTCACAGTCTTTTTTAGTCCGAGCTGATGGTGTCAAATTACAAATGAACTGAAGCTAGCAGTTTCTCTTTAAGTCTGTCCTGAAGTTTTTAAGGTGCCATCCTGCAGCAAAAATCTTCAGGACCGACTTCAAAGAGAAACTGCGAGCTTCAGTTCATTATGTAATTTGACACCATAGCTCTGGACTAAACATAGACTGTGAATGGTGCAATAAAGAACCAGTTTCTCCTCCCTGTTTTCACACTCTACTGTAGAATGGGGCCCCTCTTCCCTGATTGAAACTAACTCGTTATCTCTAGCTTGCTTGCTAGCATATATATACACCTGGAATTCACTACTGCATCTGACGAAGTGGTATCACCCACGAAGCTTCACGCTCCAAAACGTCTGTTAGTCTATAAGGTGCCACAGGATTCTCTGCTGCTTTTACAGATCCAGACTAACACGGCTACCCCTCTGATACTTGCTATGAAAGTTTTATTGAAATGTACTGAAGTGCAGTAGTTGAAGGATAATTTCCCTCTGCTTTAAAGTAAAATGTATAACCTTTAATTACCTATAGGATGCATGCAAATTATTGGCAATTCTTCCAAATAACTATTCCATCCTTCTATGAAAGGGTACAGTAGCCCTGCATTCTAATTTAAACAACCTTTGTATATCCCACAAAACATTTTTACTTAACCAAGTTATATTGCAATCTTTAACAAAAAGTATTCTAAACACACTTTACATTTAGACTTGTTTTCCTAATTGTTCCCTTAATGAATTAATTAAAATCTGTCTTGGACACTAAGTGATGTGTCCTATATAACCTTATGTACATACTGCAATTCTATGTTAATCATATACGGTATTTAAGGATCTAGATGAAGCAATCTTGGAACTGTTAGCAATTATCTTGGAGAACTTGGAGGATGGGTTTGGTCCCAGAGGACTGGAGAAGGAAAACATAGTGTCCGTCTTTTAAAAGGGAAACAACAAGGACCAGGAGAATTATAGACCAGTCAGCCTAACTTTAATACCAGGAAAGATACTGGAACAAATTATTGAACAATCCATTTGTTAGAGGATAATAAAGTTATAAGGAATAGCCAGCATGGATTTGTCAAGAACAAGTCATGCCAAACCAAACTGATTTCCTTTGTTGACAAGGTTACTGCCCTAGTGGATGGGGGGAAGCAGTAAATATGATAAATCTTGATTTCTGTAGGGCTTTTGACACAGTCCCACTTCACAGTCTCAAAAGCAAACTCGGGAAATGTGGTGCACATTAAATTACCATTAGGTGGGTGTACAACTTACTGAAAGACTGTACTCAAAGAATAATTATCAGTGATTTGCTGTCAGACTGACAAGATATATCTAGTTGAGTCCTGTAGGGGTCTGTCCTTGGTCTGGTACTAGTCAATGTTTCGTTAATGACTTGGATAATAGAGTAGAGAATATGCTTATCAAATGTATGGATGACACCAAGCTGGGAGGGGTTGTAGGCATTTTGGAGGACAGGATTAGAATTCAAAACAGCCCTTGACAAATTGGAGAATTGGTCTGAAATCAGAAATTCAGAAAAGACAAAAGCAAAGTACTACGCTTAGGAAGAAAAAATCAAAGGCGCAGCTACAAAATGGGGACTAACTGGCTCGTTGGTAGGACTGCTGAAAAGGATCTGGGGGTTATAGTGGATCACAAATTAAATGAGAGTTAGTAATGTCATGCAGTTGTGAAAAAGGCTATTGTTATTCTGGGGTGTGTTAAAAGAAGCATCACATGTAACACACTGAAGGTAATTGTCCCTCTCTATTCGGCACTGGTGAGGCAGCCGTTGGACTACTGTGTCCAGTTGTGGGTGCTACAGTTTAGGAAAGATGTGGACAATTTGGAGCAAGTCCAGAGAAGAGCAACAAAACAGATAAAAGGTTTAGAAAACCTGATATGAGGAAAGGTTAAAAAATTCAGGCGTGTTTAATTTGAGAAAAGAAGACTGAGGGGGTAATAGTTTTAAAATCAGGGCTGTTATAAAGATAGGGATCTATTGTTCTCCATGTCCACTGAAGGCAGGACAGGAAGTAATGGACTTAACTGCAGCAAGGGAGATTTAGGTTAGGTATTAGGAAAAACTTTCTATCTATAACGGTAATTAAGCACTGGAATATACTTCAGTGGGAGGTTGTGGAATCCCAGTCATTGGAGATTTGTAAGAACAAGATGGACAAACACCTGTTAGGAGTGGTCTGGGTTTCTGCCTCAGTGCTGAGGGCTGGAGTTGATGAGCTCTCAAGGTCCATTTGCACAATCAGAGACATCACTTAGGGACTGAACAGGGCTCTGACATCCCTGTTCACCCTGGACCACACTTTTGTATGTCCTCTGTGTGAAATCCCAGAAGTTTTCTCTCTCTGAGTAGTGTTCAACAGAGGGATTATTTTGTTTGGCTCATTTGCATGTTCCTTCAGCTGCCCAGTGGCCTGCCTGCCATGAAAGACACTCTGTCTTCTTTCTTAACAAGCTGCAAAACAAAGTTTTGGTTTGAGTTTTTGAGTTACAGGTTTGGGCAGGCTCTTACTTTTTACTCAACACCGTGTGCACATCTTTATTATTTATTGTATTCTCAATAACTGATTAATCAGTAATCCCTGAACTAGCAATTTTCCTGTGGAATGGAAAGGGTTTATTTTCTTGTGGGGTGTGTTAAGCACTTGAAATGAAATTCAGGTTGGTCTTGAGTTTCTTGTCATGCCAAAGTGTTTGTTCTGTTCGCATTGCCTTTCTCCCTGTAAATCAGACATTCTTCTTGGCTTGCATAAGGTTACTCGTGACATGATTAATGCAGGAAGGTTAGAGGGGAATGACGTAGTGGCTCATGCAAAGTTTACCTGAGAATTATCTCTAGCTCTTTACTGTTTAGTGTCTGTGTGAGTCATGTGCTGACGCCTTGCCATCTCCTGTTCTTCAGCTGGGTCAGATCACACTTACCTCACTTTATGCATTTCTTCTTTTCATGCCAGATCTGATTAGAAGCACTTTTGTTTTAAGCCCTATATTTATGAAACATTAAATATAATTTTTACAGATAAGTGACCTCTCTTTTAAGCAAAAAGAGCCATTTGATATTTGTGGTTCAAGCAACTGTCGAAACTTGGTGGGGATATTGCTGTCCTTAGATGGATTCTGTTTCTATCAACTTCAGCTCCTTTAAAATGCCTGATGATTTAATGATGATAGCTTGACAGCAGAAATGAGCTTCGCAGTAGGACCATAAGTCCTCAGATGTTGGCGTTCACTAGCCATCCTGATATGGGTGTGTGTGCACATGTGCAAACTTTATGCTGTAAAAATATAGGCAAGTTTGTAGCAAAGCCACTGGTGTTTAAACCCTGCTGTTGCTTTACAGCTATCTCAGTTGAGGCCCTGCCTATAACTACAACTGTTTTAGGGAAGCTCATTATAAAAGTCGATTCCTTAACAGGGTTACAGCAAGGTTCCAGTTATTGGTGAAGATGGAACATGAATTTTGTCCCTGATGCGTGTTAAAGCCTTAGACCGTGTCCAGTAGTCTGGGGTCAGGCTTCTGATTAGTTTGTAGTTCTCTGGCACATGGGGGTGGGGTTCAAGATATAACTGAGCGATGGCTCACAGTTTCCCAAGTCTGGCCTACTTCAGTCTCCTTTTTCTATTATTCTATTATTTTTCTTTAAGACATAGATTTCTTACAGGCTCTTTGAAGTGCGTACCGTGGAGTTAGCCATCAGGCTTGTTAGAACTAGGGCATAATTCTAAGAGATGCCAAGTGGTCTCAAGTCCCATTTAAAGAGATCACTGTGGGCATGAGGACAATGAACACCATGCAGAAGGTTCTCAGACTTTTGCAAGCTTAGTGCGTTTCCTTTGTCAGACTATCATGAAGTCTTTGGCACGCTCATACACCCGAGTTTAGCATATGGTAGCACTGTGTCTGCTACTATGTGTATAAACTATATAAACAGTAAGCATTTTTTACACAACACAATACAAATATCAATAGAGGCTAATAATGAAAATTTGTTGCCATTTTTCAGCCAGCTCCTACTGTTCAACATGTCAAAGCCCTAATGTGGGACACAATGTGTGGAAAAAGATCTAAACTGGTTGATATAGAAAAAGAATATGTGGAAATTTAAAATGCCCTGGGATTCATTCTTTTAGTGAAAAACTCTTTCTATAACCTCAGTTTCATAATTCTTAATTTGTGATATTTTTAACAATAAAAGAAAGGGAACACAAAGTTTGTTCAGAGCACAGATAATGTTGGGACTGAAATGAATGACATCCCTCTAAATGATGTTCACTTGAAAAGCATGGGTAAGGGAAAGTATGCTTTGTAGTAAACTGGGTAATGCCCTGAATTGTACCTGACACAAACTGTGCTGATGGTTGAAAATAAATGGTATAATACATAGTTGCTGATTGCATTATTGAAATGCATATTTTAACGAGATGAGAATTTATCTAGTTACACGTTTAAGGTAAAGTTATACTGGACAATTCATTTTAATGAAAATAATATAAATCTATAAGAGTATGGTTTTTAAATTTAAGATATTCTAAAGTCATGGAACAAATTCTGCCGTATTATTTGTGAAATATGTGATCATGAAATTAAAGATTGTCATAATGCATATACACAAAGGAACAGTGTTAGAATAGCACGTGCAACCTTAACATTGTTTGCACTTTTTTCCTATTAAAAAATTGTATGAAATCTGCATTGGTTTCACTGAGTTACAAATAAAACTGTGAATGGATTAATGTTGAAAGAATTTGAGAATCTAACTTACTCTTCACCACTTAATTGTGTGTTAGTTTTTTAAATAATTTACAGCTTGAGCAGTGAAAAAGGTCTGCTGTGTTTAACTTTCTTGTTCTTGTGCTAACAATATGTGGGTTGCAAAAGTTTCAGAAATGTAGAAGTACTTTTCATTGAAATATTTTAAACTTGTTCAAAAAATTATAAGATTTTGGTTTTTTGTGTTTTTTGTTCACCAAAACCAAATGTGTAGTACAAACTCTCTTTAATAAAGTAAAAATCAAAAATAAATTTTAGATATTTTCACTATGCTATGTAAAAACCCTTCCCCTAAAATCTTGAGGAAGGATTTCATCAGCAGTCCAGTTAATGTTGAACTGAAATTTCACTTAGCTACTTAAGTTAAGTAGCAAACCTTATGCAAATAACCCCATTCAGTGTTCCTTACTCAGTCAAAACTCCTGAGTTCAATGGGAGTTCTGAGTAAGAAAGGGTCCAAAAGCAGGAAAAAGATTTACTAAAGACTGTCCTGGATCAGGTAACCTAGTAACAAGTGTAACGAGCCAAACTAACCAAGTTACTTTCTTGGCCAGAACTATAGTGCATTGTCTGCAATTATTTGATTACCTAATTCTTGCTTTCTGTAAGGGATTTATTTACTGTTTACACATGACATGCCCCACTCAGAACAAAAATAACTTGCTTTGTTCAATGTTTTCATAGTGTTTTGCCTTCACATGTAGTTTGTCTATAGTCAATGCTGTTCACCATCGCTATTTTTACCTTAATCACCAGGTTTGTTAATGTGTGTAGTTAGACAGTTTTTTTCCAGTGAGGCTTGCACCATCTTTTAGTGTTTCATTTTCCCCAGAGCTTTTCATTTTACAGATTTTCTTGTGTTATCTTTGGCAAGTGTTTAAAATGCAACAGCACCCAACAACATTACAGTATCCCTCTCTTTGTCTCTAAGGAAACCCTGTGATGCCTCTTCAAAAAAAGCAGAAAAAAATCCATCTTTTATTAATAAGTGCAAGTATTATTGTATTTCTATTGCCATTTGCAATGTATAAATCACAGTGATGTAATAATAAGACCAAAGGAAGCATGCAGATGACGTACGTAGCTTTACATTAGATGGTGCTACTTTATGTTCTATAGAGAATCCGTGATATCTCTGGCACCCACTCTTCTGATTGTTAGCCTAGAGTTTGCACACTCAGTATGTAAATTAATCATATGATCAAAAAAACAACAAAAATGAAACCAACACAAGTACACAACAGCTGTTATACATCAAAATGACCAGGGGAAACTCAAAAGTAAAAAAAGATAGGACAGTCTCAAGCAGATAGAAACAGAGCAACCAAAACCAGGAAACAGATGGTGCTGGCAGTCATGTGGATGCCAGTCAATGGAAGTGCCACGTGTAAGCACAGATGTAATGTAGTTGAAAGATACAAAGAGAAGCAGTGCGGTAACCTAGAGTCAGGATCCAACATTCAAAGCTCAGTATTTTACTGAGGAGAGTTGTGTCTTGGGTCAGATTGCTCCCTTCTGAACTGTACAATTAGGGTCTTGACTCAAAGTCCCACTAGAAAATGCTGTATTAATTACAGTAACTTTATTTGACTATTGTTTGTATGGGGGAAGCCAGATGATACCTCTTTATCTGCTTTCTTTTAAGACTGTTTTGGCTTCCCCTTCTTGTGAAAGGGAGCATTAACCGTGCCCGAACAGCATGGCTGTTGAGAAAGATATCGTCTAGTGACCTGAGCATGGGACTAAGAGTCAGGAATGCTTGAGTTCTTTAAGCTCTGACACTGACTCCTTTTGTTGGCTTGGATATGTTGCCTGATTTCTTTCTGTCTCAATTCCCATGTGTGAAATGGGGCTGATAATATTATCTACCGTAGAAAAATACAGGGGGAAGTTAATGACAATTCCCCCTTCCCTTTTTTTTCAATTTATTTTTCACAGAAATTTCAAAATTCCAAAGAATGTCGACTAGCTCTAATACTGTCCCCCAGGGGAACTGTGATAATTGGTTACTGTTTGTCAAATGCTTTGAAGATGAAAAAAGCAAAATATGATATGAATGAAATAAAATTATTGCTTGTATTATGTTGGTAGTTGTGAGGGATAACACTCAGTAGTCAAAAATCAGGAAACAGACAGGACTTAACTCCAGGGCAGCTGTAGTGTGTGAGTATAACTTTAGCAGTATGTTTTTGGTGTTCAGGCACTGAGCTGGGACTCAGGAGATCTGGGTTCAGTTCCCAACTATGCCATATGCTTTATGTATAAAGTCCCTTTCCCTGTCTGTACGTCAGTTTCTCAGCTGTAAAATGAGCATAATAATACTTCCTTTCTCAGTTTTGTCTATTTAGATTGTAAGCTCTTGGGGGCAAGCACTTTCTCTTGTGTGTATATGCCATATCCTAAAATAATGAGACACTGATCTCAGTGTGGGTCTCTAGGTAATGCCACAACAATAATAAGGCAAAACTGATTGCATTAGTTAGTACAAATTGTTAGATGATAATTCACAATTAAATTCAACATGGCAAACTAGATTACTTCCAACAATGACATTTTAAAGGTCGTTGGACTGTCTGGTTTAGTGGCGGTAAGATAGATTGCACATTTTTGTTATGTTTGAGGATTCTGTATTTTTTCATAACAAACATGTCCCATATTTAATTGAGCCAACATCCCTGTGTGGGTATATATGATGTTTGGTAACCTGGAACCTGTTTTTTTTTTCTTCTACAAGACTTTTATCCTGGGATAGCCCCTTTCTGTATGTGTGAAGCCTCAGTAGAGGTCTGTGTCTATTTATGGTTACTGCTTCAAGAAACTGCTTCAGAGAACAGGAAAACTCCTTTCATAACTTAGGAAAACCTCTTTCATAACTTAAATACTACTTGATTTGTAGAACAATGAAACTAAATTAGAAAACAAAAATACCTCACCAGCAGAACTGGATGAATTTGGGTATATAGAATAGCATGTTCATGATTGATACTACAATTTTAAGGATGCCTGACAGCAGGGAGGGACTCCTCCCAAGCCGGTTGTTTACATGAAGCTAACTATAAGCACCAATCCATTGGCCAGCCAGGAAGAGACAATGGCGGACCGTTAGAGTTAATGGAACATTGGAACAATATGAAACTGAAAAGAAAACCCCAGTCTTGGGCCATGTTTGCACTACCACTTATGCTGGGAAAACTTATGTTGCTCAGGGGTGTGAAAAAACACCCCAAGCGACGTATGTTTGGCTGGCATAAGCACTCATGTGGGCAATGCTATGTCAGTGGGAGAGTTTCTCCCACCGACATAGCTACTGCCACTCATGGAGGTGGTTTTATTATGTCGACAGGAGAGCTTTCTCCCATTGGCATAGAGCGGCTGCACGAACAATCTTACGGGGATGCAGCTGCATCGATACAACTGTGCCCTGCAAGTTTGCTTGTGCAGACATAGCCTTAGGCTATGGCTACACTACAGAGCTTATGCTGATAGTGCTGACATAGCTACCGCCTCTTGCGGAGGTGGAATTATTAAGCCAACATGAGACCTCTCTCCTGTTGGCTTAGAGCATCTTCACCAGATGTGCTATGGCAGTGCAGCTGTGCCAGTGTTAATTTGTAGTGTAGACCTGCCCTAAGAGGGGAGGGAATTTCTCATGCTATGAATCACCATAATCTGAGAGAGAGAAAAAAAATAACTGCAAACCTTTAAAAGAAAAGGAATTTGAAATGAAGGCCATCCAGAAACTGAGGGCCAGCATCAAGGTGGGTGTTGTCTGTGAAATGCTCGATCCCCTTTGTGATGGAGGTACCCTGGAAAACTGTTTACAGGAAATAAGGAATCTAATTAATACAGAAGTCTAAAACGTGAGGTTCTGTCTTTGTTTATTTTTTGTGTAACTTGTCAGTATTTGCTTTTCCCTGACTATTTCATGTTTGATTTTTCTATCAAATAAAGCTTTTGTTTATTTTTTATCCCAAGCAGGTCACTGTTGTGCAGAGTGCGTGTGTCAAAGTGAACTGATAATTGGGGTCAGGTGTCACTCTTTTGGGGGTTATGAACCAGAGGGGGAAAGTCTGAGTGTCCGGTAATTAAGAACAGGGGGTAAATGGATTTGGGGAAACCCAGAACTGGAAGGTCTGTTGGGGTCACTCTACAAAGAGTAACCAGGGTGGTGGAAGCTGGGATGAGACTTCTATGCTTATAGGTTAGCTATGGTGTCAAGGGTTGGGTTTGTGGCAACATAGCATTAAGACATCTTAAGTAACAAGGCAGATGGGGACAGAACCCATTATTGGTCTGGATGATCCCCACAATGTCATAGCGAAGCTTCTCAATTGTGCTGGTAAGGGACCTGCTCCAATCCATATGTTATTTCCCATTTTGGGAAAGGAGTGAACAGCAAAGACCAAAACACCTGTATCAAGTGATCTAATTACTCTGGGTCCTTTGTCACCAAGAGATCCAAAAACCATCCTTGTGTCCACTTCTTCTTGAGTTCTGAGCAAGGCTTGAGCTTCTTTTTCAACACATCTAATGATGATGGACTTCGCTACTTCACCACTGGAAAAGCCTCCGGTAAGGAGGAGGGTTTGTGTTGTGTATCCTTCTGCACTCTAAGGTGCGTTATGAACCATATTCAAAGCGGAATTTTACAAATGTCTTCCTATTGGATGCCATGTTTAGAAACTTTTTCCACAGAGGCACAGATGCATTCACCAGTCACCTGGTATTTCTTTCATCCAATCTTAGATCCTGTCTGGCGTGTTTTTTCTGCAGTTTTGACAGAGTTACTGTTGTCATAGCTGTCAAAGACTTTGATTACAGAATTAGCTTTGTCATATCGTTTTAGGACCTGCTTCATAAACAGGGCCAGCTCCAGGCACCAGCCGACCAAGCACATGCTTGGGGCGGCACCTTGTAAGGGGCGGCCAGTCTTCGGGTGGTGGGGCGGCACTTGGGTTTCTTTTTTTTGGTTCGGCGGGGCGGCGCTCGAAGGGGGTGTTTCGGTGTGGCAGGGCAGTGTTCCGGGAGGTGTTTCAGCGGGGCAGGGCGGCGCTCGGGTGTGTGTGTTTCGGCAGGGCAGGGCAGCGGTCCGGGGGGAGTTGTTTTGGCTGGGCAGAGCGGCGCTCAGCGGAGGTTGTTACGGCGGGGCGGCGCTTGGGGGTGTGTGTTGCGGGGCGGTTTTTTTTTTTTTTTGCTTGTGGAGACAAACAAGTTAGAGCCGATCTTGTTCATAAAACATATTTTCCTTTCACTAGAGACCACTTGTTGCAGGATGACTAATGCCCACTATACGTATTTAGGAACGGCAAAGAGTTTTCAAAAGTAAAAAGAAGCAAAGATTAATAAACACAATTTAAAAAATTATTTTTAAAGAAAAAAACTGATTTTTCTTAACCTGTAATAACTAGAGCTGGTTGACATTTTTCATTTAGAAACTTTTTAAAGAAATCTTTTTGGAAAACTAACACTTTTGTGAAAAAAAATCAGTTTTTAAAAAATTGATTTTTTTTCAACAAAACATGAAAGCTACTTGTTTATGTGTGATTTTTGGTCCCCAGCCCATTTTCACACTTTGCTACTGTAAATGAAAAAGAAGGGCATAGTGCAGTGAAAATTTAATTAGCTACACAACAAATTCCTGTGATCACAGTTGTTTACAAAAGTTAACAATTATTTGGAATCAAACTTCAAAATTCAGCATGACAAGGACAATCAAAGACACATCCCTAATGATTGTGCATAAGAGCCCATGCACACACGTCTGAATTTAAATAAGTATATAGTATTGCTCATTTTTTAAACACCGTGAAATGTGAATGAAGGACCTTCATCTCCAGCAAGCAAGCTTCTCTCTTAAGTGACCACCTTGCAGTCTTCACATGTGGTTCTCAGTAGTTTTGTTTGAATTTTAGATGAAATCTCACCTATTAAGTAACCCTTTTTTAAACTGGTCCCTCGGGTTTCACTGCACTAATACAAAATTTCCTTTATTGCTTGTTTATATATATTAGCAGTCTCCCTGTTAATGTTAATTACTGGGTCAAAGAAATGGCAATTTCCTGTTCTGATGTTAGCGTCTTGTTTTCTTTGGGTTGTTCCATGGTTATGATATCCACAATTCATTATTTTGGAATTACTGGTGTTTTTAAAGTGTGATATACTTAGTGATGATTTTTACTTTTCTTAATTGTAGGTAAGAACACTTCTTGCAGTGCTTTTGCCCTTGGTGGAATTTCATGTTTGGTAAAGTATTAACCTATCTTTATTAAAAGCTTTGAAATTTTACCCTTCTGCTTTTCAGAGTGGGACTTGCCTTAGTAATGGTGCATGGTTCTCTGAATCATAGCAAAAACCATAAAGGCAAGATGATTACCAAGTAATTATGCGTGTTCTTAAATGCTTGTTATAAGAGCACTTGAAGTTTCATATAAATGCTTTGTTGGTTTTCATCCCCATTTTCTATGTTAAAAATGTAGGCATATTAAAGGAGTTTGTAATTAGCAGGTATAGATTAGGCTGTAACTTGTTTAGGCCCTAATTAAATGCTGTTTTTAAGCACATGGGTAGTATGGGATTACTCTTCCGTTTAAAGTTAAGCATGTGCTTAAGTACCTCACTGAATCATGGTTTTAATGATGAGACAAAGGGTTGCAAAAGCAGGATTTCAAACTCTTGCTCTTTTGAGTAGAGAAGTCTGATAGGTCTTTATTTTATGGATTGTTTAGCAATGGAAGGGACCTCTGCTATATTTCCCCTCCCCACCCCCCAAGTATTGACTCTAGAATTAGCTATTGTATGTTGTGATGATAGAATTCTAGGGACAAGACCATTCATTTAGAAGTTGCCACTGGTTGTCCTAGCGAGAGGAGAATTGGTACATTGTGGAGAGTATAACTATAAATATGATTTCCTGTGTATTGGACACAGTTTGCCAGTTGCTGGAAACTTTTTAGAAAAGAGATCTTGTCTGGTTACAATTCACAATTAACTTATGGAAACTGACTTTTGGTTGAGAACAGCAGGCCATTTCTTTTTGCCAAGGATACTGTACATTGATACATAGTATTGCAGCACTGATGTTTGCTTTTTCTATATGTATATAGTTTTAATTAGCGAGAGGCCCATGCATGAGGTAATGCTGGAAAGAGACATTTAAAATCCTGTAATTCTTCATAAAGAATTATGGAAACACTGATACTGCTATCTCCTTGGTCAAAACTGTGTGTCACTTGGACAGTATGTAGCTGTTTGCATCTGAGGCAAGTGAGAGCATATTTTCTGCACTTCCGTATACTGTGTATTCCTCTGGGTTTTGTATGTTTACAGAGGATTGAAAATAAAATAAAGAAGTAATGTAATACATGCTGGGAAATGAGATCTCCTTGTCTTTAAACTATATCATCTGAATTTTCATAGATTTTAGGGCTAGAAGAGACCATTATGATTGTATAGTTTGGTCTCCTGCATAGTGCAGGCTAAAGAACTTCATCCAACAATCAAATGGTTATTGGAAAAGACTTACGGGTACTTGGAATTTAGCCATAGCACTCCATTAAAATCAATGCAAGTTGTGTGGCTAAGTCCTCTAATGCACTGAAGATATAGGTGTGCTTCTTTCCTATCCCTCCATCTGTTAGATGATTTGATGGTTTTCTCAGGTTAACACTGTGGAGGCTATGAGACAAATTCTGGGAGCACATTGTTCATTGTTGCACACAGAAGCACATGCACAGCAGGAAGAGGAGCAGAGAGCAGGAGATTTTCATGCTGATCTTTGCTGGTGCCAAAATCCTCGAGCCCCACCTCACCTAAGGAACATAGTCTTCCTATTTGGGTTTTGTACATACATACATCCCTGATGCTCAGCTTCCCTCCTCTGCAGATTATTTCTGCTTCTACCAAAGCTATCTGGATGAGTTTGTGGTAGGGATGATGGAATGTTCCTCCTATGACAGGGACCCCATAAACCTGTAATATTGGTGAGCATCTGTTCTGGGTTGTGTAAGCGTAGAGGCAACATTTGGCCGCAGATGCACATATATTTTGTATACATATGCTGTGCACAGAGTACAGATATATATGGTAGGCATGTGTGTAATTTTCTCTAACCTATAATCCAAGGCTGGCCAAACTGCGGCTTGCAAGCTGCATGCAGCTCTTTTACAGTTAAAGTGTGGCTCGCGGAGCCTCCCCACCCCTACTCTCCACCTAACAGACTGGGGGAGAAACTCTGGGCTTCTTCTCTGCGGTGGGATGATGGGGCTAGGGGCTTTTGCCAGAGACCACTGGTGCATGCTCTGGTGGGGCATAATTTAAAGGTTCAGCCCCCGCAACAGTTTGACTCATTCCCCCAGGCACACCCTCCCTTTTACCCTTAGCAGCCCCTCCCTGCAGCTCCCAGGTGTTGCCGCTGCCTCTCCCTAGGGCCGCAGCTTCCAGCTTGCCGGCTCCAGCAGCTGCCACACAGGGAGGGGGCCAGGTAGCACCATGTGACTGAGTGGAGCCAGCAAACCCTGGCAAAAATCAGGGGGGTGGAGGGGGAGATGACCTCTCATGCCCCCTATGTGTCACCTCTGGCTTCAGCCCAGTAGGGAAGGGGTGTCTCTGGGCTTCAGCCACACAAGAGATAGTTGCCAGCGCACGGGGCTTAAACCCTGAGCCCCAGCACGTGCTCCCTGGCTCTCAAACTTCTCAAGATTGTCCTGTGTAGCTTGGAGAGTCAACTGGAAATCCAGCAGTCTGAATACAGCAGCGTGATTAAGCTGTCATCCTTCTCTCTCCGTGATACCCTAAAACTGAAGCAACCATTTTCCCTTTTAAAAAAAACCTTAGTAGGAGTGTTATTATGTAGCTCATAACCTTAAAAAAAAATATTTAATGAGTATAATCCAAATCCTTCACATTAAAATGTGATCTTTTAAATGTAACTTTTAAATATTTTGGTTCCTTGTTTTCAATGTTTTTGGATATCCTTATTTTGTACAGACAGTATCTCCTGCTGCGTTGTAAGAGTTAAATACAAACTTAAATTATTAATACATTACGTCAGTTGTTCTCTAGCACTTATATTTTCTAGTAGGATACCCATTTACTGCCAGAAACATGACTCAGAAGATCAATAGCAAGCAATCTGTACAAGTTTACACAAGAGAATGAAAATATTTCATTTTTATAAGCATCGAGCTTCAGAAGCATGGGGTTTGCTCTAGGGAAGTCACCTCTTTTAATTTTTACTATTGCTTACAGAAGTAATGTTGGGAAATCCTGGGGTTTTGTCAGAAGATCACTGGTCACTTACTGGTGATGAGAGGAATTTTTTGTGGTCGTGATCCCAAATGCTATCCTTTTACAACGATTATTCATTATGTTTCTGTCCAGACAGGTAGTCATTTCAAAGCAAATTTACTTTACAAACTAGTTTATGGCACACAGTAACAGAACTGAGGCTTTAGGTTTGTGTCCTTGATTCTTTTAATTACAAATCAGACCAACCGGAGCAGTAGTTCCCAGATTAGATGTTGGTCATGGTTTAAAAAATGGTTTATATCAGGAAGGTAGGTGTTTGAGGGATAGCTCAGTGGTTTGAGCATTGGCCTGTGAAACCCAGGGTTGTGAGTTCAGTCCTTGAGGGGGCCACTTAGGAATCTGGGGCAAAATCAGTACTTGGTCCTGCTAGTGAAGGCAGGGGCTGGACTCGATGACACTTCGGGGTCCCTTCCAGTTCTGTGAGAGAGGCATATTTCCCAATATAAAAAATGGTGGAAGAGCTTGAGAGAAGATCTTGATTCAATAATTATAGGCCAGAACATATCCCTGGTTGGGTTATTCCCACAGAGGGGCAGAGAAACTTCATGAGGTTGTACATGCAATGGAAATCATCTCTAGAAGTATGTGGGGTTTGGTCCCCTCATGGAACTAGCCTGGAATTCCACTCTTATAAACCAGCAAAAACCTATAGATCCACAAGTCCTTTTGCCTTCAAACTGGGTCCCAGCTTCCCTGAGGTGCTCAGACTCTATGAATCCCTGACCATCCTAAAACTTACCCATAAGAAAGAAAGGTGTTCCTAGCTGCAGAAAGGAAATCCTGCAAAGCTAATGCTCACAGAGTCAACTTGAGTTTGCTCTCTTTTTTTCTTGAAGGGGAAGGGGAATGCAATGTAATGGAGAACAGCCGTTCCAGCCTCTCCCGTACATGGTTCCCAAGACCTGCACCATTTCTCCAAAAAGGATTTTGTGGGATTGTGGAATTAGATTAATGTTGTAATGGAAGTCTCTTCATCCCATCCTTATACCACCTGCTCATATAAGGAGTTCTACAGTGCATCCCTGCAGTATGGTTTTTAACAGGAACTCTGACCCACATTGTTTTCTGAAAACTCTTATAATGTTGTTTATTTGCTGTTTGAATAAGGCTAGGTGGAAAAGGATAAGGAGAGTGCGAATATTGGGTTTGGAGATCCATTTTTCTTTAGCGGATCTTGATAGAATGAGTTGCAGTTCTGTGTTTGCTGCCTGTTGAAACTGATCATATAAATTCCAATTGGTGGAGATTCAGGATGTGATTGTCTACAGCACAGGTTTGGCGCACAAAATAAAAAACGATGAGCAGAAGCCGATCCTGCATTAAAGAGTGCTCGTGTGCAGCCACCAAACTACTTGTGCTTGGTAGGAAGAATAAGGCCTAAGAGTGAAGCACATAGCTAACCACCTCATTAGCTGTTGAGAACTATACGTAACTCTATGTCTCCTCGGATGCTGTCAAGGGGCTTGAGACTTACTGCTGCTTAAATTGTAGGACTACGCCTAACACTTGCCATTACTTGTTCTAGTACGTAGCCTGCATAAACACCTGAGCTGAAGTGCAATAGATTTGTGCTTCCTGCTGTGCCCCACCAGGGATGTGTGGGAGCAAGGCTTGCGAAGGAGAACAAAAGGGAGGAAAATTGAGTAATGTTGTGCTTTTCAAGTAGCGTGTAGCCCTGTTAATTTAGCTGTTGGTTTGTAGGCACTGTAATACCTGTGCACTTGACTCTAGATGAGAACTAGTAAGAAAATATGACTTGGATTATTTCTAGAGTCAGATCCTTTAGAACATTCTGTGCAAGTGACTCCAGATTCACTATTGGCCTTAACACTCTACCTTGCCAATACTCCTCCAATTCTGTTTGTCATGACTAGTGCATGTGGCTGTAATGTTATCTTGAACTAAGATATGTCCAGCAACAGTTTGGAAGGATTCTTTTGTCCACCTGCTTACTCTGCATGTACTTGCAGGAAGTCCATTTGCCATATCATTGTAAACATATTTATGCACTACATTAGTTAGTCTTGGAGTGTGGTTTGGTTAATTTTGACACCTAATAAATTACAGTAAATTAAAACTCTTCCATGATTTTCATTGGTTAACATTTGTCACAAAAGATGTCAGAATTGAACTGGTACTGAACTAATATAGATATGTGCCTCCTTTTCTGTGTATTCCCATTTCTTCTTGGGTGCTGTATTATACTTTTTATAAAAAGCTAGCTCTTGGATTAATGGCTTAATATTTCAAACACTGCATTTGTTGGTGCAACTGATGAGTAAAATGTGTGTGTGTATATATATGTATGTGTGTGTGTGTGTGTGTATTTTAAAAAACAGTAAAAATAATGAACAAAACTCAACGTTTAAGGGGAAAGCCTTTATTGCTTAGCAAAGAAACCTATCTCTAAACTCATGCTTTTTATGAAATTGTTATTGACTTTTGATTTGACATCTTGTACTTAGTCAATGATTGTTGCACGAGCAGCAGGATATCTAGCCATTCAAAAAGTTTCTTGCATTTCCACTGATGGTGCCCTTAGCTGGATAGCATCCTTCTGTTGGACTTAAAATGTTTTGACATTTCATAAACTTCTGCTTTCAAACAAAATCCACAATTAAAAAATAAAAGAGAGTGGGTCACAGATGATCAGTAAATGCAGAGAAGATTGGTAACAACCTAACTAATAAGGGCTTTTCACTTTGAGTTGATTGCCCTGGTTTGACCAAGTTTTTGCTATAATCTGTTCAAAAAGTGACAGTAAACCTAATTATTCCTACTAATTTACCCATCACAAAGTATTGTTCCTTTTTTAAATTTTTAAAATTTTTTAAAATATTCCTTGTCAAAATGCTATGACAACTAGTTGGTTTTAAGCAAACAGAGCCTGGCTCTGAAAAGACAGTATATCTGAAAGTTGAACATGGATGGCAGCCATTGGCATTGGAAGAAGTTAGAAACCACAGATTGTTTTCTCATTGGACGAAGAGCTTAAAGCAGCGTAAAGTTAATTGAAGAATTCCTTGAAAGTGAAGTCAGACTAAAATAAAAGCTTCAGGTCTATAATTTAGTAAATGTGAAAGCTCTGTAAGCAGCAGTGAAGCTAAAAAAGATTGAAAAGAACATATTTTAGTAAACATATCTGGCTTGTGTTATGGATTGTCCTGTTCTTATTATTTGTCTGAATAATGTAGATATGCAGTAGGATCTCTAATTAGGTAAAGTTTGATTTATTGAGCTGGCCCTATATAAACGATGATGTCATGCTGAACTGCACAAAATTACAGCTCGGCTCTTGCAGTTTAAAATCATTATTTTTAAACTTTGGAATGCTTCAGTTTTGTGCAGCTTGGTTTTTAGCTTCATGAACTTAAGACATTTTTTCTCTGACCAAAATGTTTTGTCACAGTTTAATCAGCATGAAAGAACTATTGCAATGGACTTTGATGCACTTCTTTACAATAAATATTGTTGGTAATTAAGGAGAAAGGAGCAGGAAGGTACATGTTAGCTGTCTGAGTGATTGAGGAATAGGAACAATAGGTTCTGACTCAAATTTTGCCAAGTATCTAGATGCTGATTGTATCTGTAAGTATAGGAAGGAAATCCAGGATCTACAAAGCATGAAGTAATGCACAGATTTGCCATGGGAATTTAAATGTGTACTCAGGATTGTCCAAGGTGTTGATAACCTTATGACAGTTGCTAAGCACTCTCAGCTCTTACGTCGGAGATGAGGCAGTTAGTATGTTGCACTATTGGGAACCAAGTTATGAATTTTCATTCTGAACATTAAACTTATGGTAAACCAGAAATTCCTGGTGCTGCTGCTTAAAACTTACACTCTCTGTTTCTGTCTTTAAGAGTCTTAGGATACTTTTGTGCTATCCATGAAAATAAAAATATTCAAGATTTGGATGCCTTGTCATCTCATGTAATACTACTGAGTATACGTAAAAACTTTTATGCAGTGGGGGCTAATCCTGAAGCCTCCTTTCTCAGATGTTATTTGGTGCCTTCTTATTTCCCATTGGCCTCCATGGTAGCTTAGCCTTTGTAACCACTGAGTCAGAAATAGGATCAGATTACCCCACCCACATCAATATCCAGGAAGAGAGGAGAGGGCCTTCCACACTTGGATCTTCCCACTTTTTTATGGAAAGGGGGAATCAGTCATGTCTATGATATTATTCTTTCCCTTCTCTGGGTCTTGCAGGGGTCCCTCTAGTGGTGTGGGGTTGGGGCTGGATAGATGAGTGAAGATGGGGCCAAAGGGTACACACAATGTTTCCCTTCCAGCCCTGTGAAACTTAGTCAGCAAAGACATTGCAACCTAGGACTTACTAATCGTTTCTTTGGAGATGCTAGGGGCAGCTGTGGCCAAGGAGAGTACTTGGTAGCATGTGTAATGGAGATGTGATGCCAAGAAGACAGGAATAAGATTCAGAGCTGATGATAGAGATGTGGCTCCATATGCCCCAGGATATGCCATGTTAGGGGGCAGGCCCTGCAGTCTTTCTTCAGAGTGGGGGAGGCAAACTCTATTTCCCCAGTGAGATGTGAGGGGGATTTCCAAGAGAGGAACCTCACAGAAATTTCTTCCCATGGGTTTTACTTGTGGGAGGTGATAATCTGACCCTGAAAAATCACTTCAGGACAGGATCTTGCTTAAGTGAATGCAAAACTGTAATATGATGAGGATCCTTAATTACACAACAGCTTACTGTATTTATGTCATATAAATTATATATAAACTGTATATCAAAAAGGTTCATAAACAGCCATAGGACTTCTTGGTGCAGTTTTTAAAAGGTCTTTTACAATCAATGTCACTGTTTACAGCTGGTTGTAGACCAACATATTATTTTAAATGTATGACCACTTGTTAGCCCTTCCACTACTTTGTTTCAGTTTAGTTAATAAGGTTTAGAGGAGATGCTGTGTAGGAGAAGAAAGGAGCATGTAGTATAGATGGTGCCAGTGAACATAAATAGATGGAAAATATGCACCAGTTTACTAACAAATGGTATGTACAGACAGTGGAAAGAAAGTGTGTTCGTCTCCGAGTTCCGTTTAGGAAAACATATATGCTGTGTTTGTTTTGACTTCCAGAAGTTGCCAGGCAAACAACAAACTGAACCGTTTAGAATAGGATTCTACTTAATCCTTTGAGTGCCTTCAGATATCCAATGTACAGTCAGCAATATGGCAACTGTAATTCCTTGATGTCGTTCTACCATAATATTGACAGAAATTGGAGAATTGTAACATCATGCTGAAGAGTTTCTATTTCTTTCATTGTAATTCCAAAATAGATTTTGCACAGAGGCTGAAATATTCCCAAAGGATGACCAGCTTTCTACCAAACACCTTCTGGTTTAGAGACAATCGGGTTAAAGATTAGTGATAGATTTCAAATAATTCCATTATTAGATGCATGTGCTCTGTTGTGAGGAACACAAAAAAGTAGTTAAATGTGAACCATTATCTCATTAAGAGATTGTGTGACTGGAACCTTGCCATAGGATAGTGGGGTCCAGTGACTGGACATCGATCCTGTGGTGCTGCTCAATTACTGTGACTTTATCATTTGTGTGTTTGTTTGGATTTTTTTATAATACTGACGTTGGGCTTGGACCCAGAGTTTGCTGTTGATCCTGTACCACAGCCTGCTCTGGACCTGGTTTCAGAAACAGAGTCATTTCATGCTCCTCACTTGGAGCCTGTTGCTGGCTCCCAGCAGTCCCCATGTTGGATTCAGGAGACAGCAGGGCACCATTCCGGCTGGCCAGGTTGTCATGATTGGCTCCGTGCTGAGCTCAGTGCCCAACCCCCTGCCAAAATCATAAAATGGGCATGAGATTGGCGAGTTGCCAGAGGTGCAGTTCTGGTCCCTGGTCCTCTGGTACTCGCTCTTGAGCTACTTAATCCACTGCTAGCACTGGTCACTGTTTAGGAAAATTTGCAATGCTGTCAGCTTTTTAGCTATCTGCTGATACTTGTGGTCATCCCTGGTACCCTGGGTTAGCATGATTTGTGTATAGACGAAAGGCAGGTTAGTCTTGAGCTTGAGTTTGAGCCTGGGCTTACACTGCAGTGTAGACATACCCCAAAGGAGATAGAAGAGAAGGCTGGTCCGTGCCTTGAGGAGTTTACAGTCTAAATCAATGTAGTTCTTTATTATAGACCAAATGACTGATATAGATGTACTCATTTTGTCTGACGTTTGACTGCTGTGGTCTTGTTATGTATTTGTTCATTTTGTATTACCATAGCATCTAGGAGCCCTAGTTATGAACCAGGACCTCATTGTACCAAATGCTGTGAAAACATTGACTAAAGCACTTACTCTAAGGTGGTCAGTTTACAGTATATTGGAACAAGTTACCTAGGAACATGGTGGATTCTCCATCAGTCAAAGTATTAAGACTGGATATCTTTCTAAAAGGTATGTTATAGCCCATCAGACATTATGGGCTTGATGCGGAAATTACTGGGTGAGGTTCTGTGCCCTGTGTTTATACAGAAAATCATATTAGCTGGTCATAGTCCCTCCTGGCCTTAAAATTTTGGAATCTGGTTGCTGGATCAGACACATTCTCCTAAAACCATTGCGTATGTGACCACACAGCAGTATCGCACCTGTGAAATTCTGCTTCCTGCTATAAAACCAATGGAGATGGCATGGTGATGACTGACAGCGTAAGAGCCTACATTGGTAGGAATTAAACACACTGTTAGATAACTTGGAAATTTTTGAAAGATCGCCAGCTGTATGCACTTAAATTACAGTGTTTTCAGTAGTTTCCCTTTCATTACATTTCACAATTTAAGGCAGTCTAGTAGCACTTGGGGGGAAAAAAAGACTCTTTGCTAATGTGCGAATGAAGCTATTTGGTTAGCATTCAGGCAAACAAACAACGCTGACAGTAGTGCATGAGGCCGCTCCAAGGAAGTTGAGAGAAAAACTTTAGCTAAGGGAGCTCTCTAAATGTGAAATCACCATGGGTATGTCTACACTGCAATTAAAAACCTGCGACTGGCCTATGCCAGCTGACTCAAGCTCACCGGGCTCAGGCTTAGGGGCTGTTTGATTGCGATGTAGACATTTGGGCTCAGGCTGCAGCCCAAACTCTGGCACCCTCCCACAGCATGGGGTCCTAGAGCCCAGGCTCCAGCTGCAGTGTAGACATACCCTACAGCGGCATTCAGTGAAGGGCAGGGGAAGGAGTGGGTCTAACAGCAACATAACATCAATGGGCCTCTTGGTGTTCGTAACGCAAGTCATTGTCTAGTGGAGGAGATGAAGACATACTTTGCCTCTGCTGGTATCCCCTCAAACTCTGCTAGCTCTGCAGCTTAAAGTTGAGGTTCTGTACTTCACCTAGGGATCCGCTGACTTCAACTAGCGTTTTGCCTGAGTAAGGACTGCAGGATTTGGGCCAGTCGTCATATCTGAGTTTAGATGGCAATATTAAATGCTTCACATGCATTCATTTAACCTAACAATACCTCCTGTAAGAGAGAGGTTTTACAGGTGCAGAAACGGACAGACAGATGTTGTGACTTGCCCAGAGTGACAAAGGGAGCATATTTCAGAATAAACTCCTGTGGCCCTGGCTCCAGACACCATGCCACTAGAAATTCATAAAGTACTCAAACTTTATGTTGACTTTGCCCAATTAGAACAGTGTAATTTAGAATAGTTTCTAAGCAGAGCAGACATTTGTAGGTATCTTTGCATAATCCACATCTGTTAAATATAAAAGAACTACAGTTAAGCAGTCATGGAAATAAAGGATATAATGCCCTTCTGAGGTTCGGTAACTTCATAACCCATGTGAGAGCTGCTATAGCTCATTTATTGCCAACCTCCCAAAATGCAATTTCTTGTTGCATTTTTTTCCTATTTCAAGTACCAGAAAAGTTGTGTATCAATGTGACACATATTGACAGTAATCTCTGTGTCCTCACATGAATAGTGCGACTTTAAGTGCACTCGACTGCTCTGCTTGACTTTTTTTAGTCATTATCTCTTTATTGTAGTTGTATAACATGCTGCAGTATGCAGTTATATCACATATTTATTACACTAAAAGATAAAGATTTCAGTCAACTGCCACTCAGGAAATTCAGCACAATGATATCCTTACGAACCCTACATGAGCATAATTACATCACTTCTTTTCCGCTCCACAGAACAATTAGTCATTTTTGTCCCACACACTTAAATAGTTACCACGCTTAAACTCTCCTTCAGGCAGTTATTACCCTGTGCCCCATCCTCAAAGAGATTTGACAGAATGTTCAAGGAGGCAGGAGTGGAGAATTCCCAACCCTTATGATGAGTGAGAGAGGTTGGATGTTTACATGCAGTGTTGTGTAGGAGCTTCTGTTGCCTTGCTTTGGATTAGGCCTAAATCTACGTTCACAGAATGGTATGCTCACAGTAAACAGCCTTTGCACTGATCAAAGGCTTCGGATTCACTTCAGTTAATCACCCACAAAAGCAAGCCATTAATGGTCCTTGTCTACTGTGAACAGTATCCTCTAAGAAAGAGAGCATTCTAAAATGGGTTTATTGAAAATGACAAAAATGGATAATTTAATTGAACAAATTTATTTTTATGAGATTTTAAAAGGATGCTTTTATTTTTAGTAAATAGGTTTTAGTGTCCCTGCTTTTAAGTTTTAAATGTTGATGGAAAGGTGTGCGTGGGTGGGGGTGGGTGGAGGAGAAATCAGTAAAACACATCCTCCTGGTTTTAATTTTGGGGTGCACAGATTAAACACCTAATATTTTGCTCTCAAAGGAAAAATGTTATGGACATATGATGTACATGCAGAGCAAATGCTTGCTGTTTTACGACTGAACGGTACTAAAATTCTGTTTGTCAGCCTTTTCACATATGAATCATGTTATTTAATCCAGATTTCTTTGAAACCACAGCCAGACGTGCAGTACGGATGAACACTCAGAGAAACCGATTGGTGTTATGCACTCTGTCGTTTTTAATTTTGTTTAGCTTAATCATGAATTGACGCACAGAGGGAGAAATGTTTATTTCCATTAGCCATACATTAAAAGTTACAAGTTGAGGTAATGCTGATTAAAGGGTCACAGTCAACTCAGAAATCATATGTCTGTCAGAAAAATATTTGCCTTGTATTGTTACAAGAAACAGCTAAGCTTATTGTAACCAAAAGATATTGAAGCAGGGACTGTGTGTGTTCATACAGCACCTAGCACAAAGGGGCCCCTAGGTACTGCAGTAATACTTCTACTAATTAGAGAAACATAATCTTTTTGGTTTCTTTAGTCCATGATGTGTGCTTGGCAGTTGTTGGGTGGGCGGGAGGGAGAGAGGTCCTATTTCACTGTTTCCCCTGTGTAGTCAGGAAGGATGAGTAAGTTTCTCCCTTTGTTTTATATGGGTCTTTCACACAGTGATAGAGGAGAAGAAAAAGATCAGCAAAAATTAGGAATATTGTGAAACCATAGAAATTGGCATGGAGATACCTGAAAACTCATTTCATTTCCTACTTTAAGTGAACGAGATTTGAAGTAGATGGCATCCCTTTAAAAATACAAATATCTTTGATCTTTTCTGTTGGCGGAAGCCTTTTAAGCCAAGTTCCTGTCTGCTCTGTGTGGATGTTAAGGACTAGATTGTGACTAAACCTGGACAGAGGGTGGAGAGAGAGGATACCGAACACCTTCCCTATCCATTCACCTCTTTCTTACCCTGCAAAGGGACCAGTCATACTCTCAGATCTTTTGCACCCTACCTGAGCAAGCTTCATAGTCAAAATTTATCATGGGTGCATCTCCCTTAGTGGTAGAAACACTGGAAACTGTAGTGTAGAGCAAAATTGGGTGTTTTAATCATTGACTTGTCAAACCCTTAATATATCTGCATTACAGCTTCCATTGTCGTTACCAGGAGCAGAACTGTTCTTATACACTCAGCTCCTGTGCTGGCCTCTGTAGAGGAAGCAGCAAGGTAAGTGTGACAATAGGCTTGCTCTCTCCCCCTCCTCAGCAGCCAGCTGACCTGGGCTAGCAAGGGGATGCACACTTGCTCTGTTCTTTCCAAGGGAGGATCACTTTTTCCTGCTGACATCTGATAGTCCTTGAGGCATTATCCCTGATTCATACACAATGCTTCCACTCCCCTTCTGCAAGATTTTGGGCGTACATGCGCACTCTAGCTCTAACAAACTCTTATAAGCAGTGCCATGGGATTTTCTCAGTATCCTTGAAAAGAATGTCCCTTCCCCACACTATTGTGCATAGGATGCCACCCTGTACTGAAGAGTCGGCTGTGTTTCATTGTTGCAGTATGAAGCTCTTGGTCAGCTTTCAGCCTGAAAGGACTAAGGGTACGTCTACACTGCACGATTATTTCGAATTAGCTTAAACCGATATTACAAAACAGATCTAATAAAATCGGTTTAGCGCGTCCACAGTGGGATCCCGAATGGAGGCAGTTCCGAAATCGATTTAAGGAACATTTAAACTG
>NC_133769.1:165881738-165940271 GCF_003597395.2 Chelonoidis abingdonii | reverse complement strand
ATCGATTGTTTGCGTCCATGGTCCAAAGCTACCATCGATTCAGGAGCGTGCACTGTGGGTTAGCTGTTCCTCAGTCTATCATACCACTTCTGTGATCGTCTCCTGGCCGTGTGTAGAGCACGCGAGGCCTGATGGCAGAAAAACACTGCCCTCGGTGTGCTGGTACCCTCGCCCTTCCCTTTTGAAGGCAGCAGACAACCTTTGGCGCTTTTTTGCGAGTGCATTTGAGCAAAACGCCTAGCACAGCATATTTACCCTTTTTTTTTTCAACCGTGGTGGCGGGGAAATAAACGAGGAGCTGTTCCTGAACCACGCCAGACACTGTGTGACCTACAACATGGCGAGCTCTAGCCAAGTAATGCCAAATAATTTTTCAGAGACTGCTGTGGACTACTGGAACGAGTCCATCAGTTCACCCTCCCTCCATGGCCCATGATCCTGGCTTCCACGTTCGTGCCCGATACATGCACGCGGCTATCCCGGGTTTATTTAAACGCTTTGCATTCGGTCTGACGGCTGGAACACAGATTTGTCTCCCCAACAGACAGACCCTAGTATCTCGCCGTACGCGTCTATGGCTGAGCTTCTTTCGATTTCAAACTGCATCGGCCAGCCGTGCTGATCAGTAGCTCCACGCGGGCAAGCAGGAAATTATTCAGTTCGCGGGCTTTTTTCCTGTTTACCTTTTAACTCGATATTAATGACAACGTCGTGTGAACGGATACAGCGTTAAATCGGTATATCGGCCATTAAACCGATTTAAAGTCGCAGTGTAGACCTGGCCTAAATGTAAACCACACATAAGTATGAACATCTAATTTGCTGTTTTTTCTTTTTTCTATACCCATTCTCTAACCATCCTGCACAAGTCATGAAAATCAGAGTACCATAGATAGGAAATAAGTGTTCCGATGCATTTATTCCTGTTGGGAATGTATGTTCATGGTAACGCTTGTGAAGTTTGTCGTCTTATGCTCAGACCGTACTACATACATGGTAATGCTTTCCACTTCAGTAACACCTACAGTCTGATGGTCCCAAACCGCTTTTCAATCATTAATTAAGACTGCTATTGCTTCTGTGGTCATTAAGTATATATTCCCATTTTTTCTGACACAGAAATGACAGCACAGTGACGCTAAGTGACTTTTCCAGTCTTACTGAGCAAGTGAGCAGCAGTGTCACTAGAATGCACAATTCTTGTCTGCCAGTCATCTGCTGAACCTCTAGACTGTGCTTTTTCCCGATTATTTAGTTAGTATGCTACATATAGTAAATAACTAGAAATGTTTCTTCGGAGCTGATAGTAAACTGCCATGCTGTAGCAAACATATTTGGAACAGTCAGTAAACTGAGAGAGGTCAGTTGGGAATAATCAATTAGAACTTTGTTAATAAGCCTAATAATACCATCTAAATGGGACTGAATCTTTAAAGGTAATATGCTGGTGCACCGACATCCTGTGTCATAGTCTTATGAGCAGATTTCCTTATCAGTCAAAACTTAAGCAGAAACATTTTTTTTAAATTGTTGATAGAAAATGTCTTCTATTTAAGTGCAGCCAATGAGCTCTGAGTTAAGGACAGGTAAGTTCTAATATTCCACAGTATATAATGTTGAGGGGAAGAGGTTGATAAGGAAATATAGGTTTTAGGGTCTCAGTTTTGTGTGTACAAATGCGAAAATTTCCACTAATGTACAAAGGAGTCAAATCTTGCTTACAGCAGTAGGGTACTGTTCAAATAAATGACTTAGTTATGTGAGTAAAACAAGCAGGATACAGTAGTAAGTTTATAATGAAGACCAATATGCGGGAATGTTACGCTCTTAAGTCTCATAGTAAATGAGCTATAATTAACTGCTAGTATTCTTGTTTTTCTTCTTTTTTATATCTGTTTGTTCATTAATTCTGGTATTTTTCTTATATCATATGTGGATAGAAGAAAAACTGTGCTCATCAAATAGGAAATAAAAAATATTCCCCTCATTTGTTTTTGAAGTAATGATTTTGGATGGATGCTACCTATTTCTTTATATTTTTAAATTGCAAATGATTTTCAGATAGTCCTATCACATAATCACACTTTTTTTAAATTTCTTTTTGCTGCTAATTTCTTGGGGGGGGGGGGTTAACTGTCCTTTTTTGTATCTTGAGAATGCTGTAGAACAGGCCTGCAGAACTCATAAAGCAACGTGGGCCATATTACTTCAAAGAAAACAGCTGAGGGCCAAACCTCCCCCCCGGCCCTGCCGAACCCGCCCCACCCCGGCCACCCAACCCTCCTAACAACAACCCCCAGCACCACCTGACCATGGAACACTTCCCCCAGCGCCGTCCAGCACCCCCTAAAACACCCCCCCCCCCCGTGCCACCTGCCCCGTGGAAACAAACCCTCTTTCCCCAGCGCTGCCCCACCGAAACAGCGGTATTGAACCTTGGTAATATGTTATAGCGGGCCCCTAAGGTAGTATAATTAAGGTAAAAGAAAACTGTCTTTTTGCTAGAAGTAGAATAAGGTCTTCTCCCCACTTTGTAATCAATTGCCCTGTTGAATGAATGAGGTGTGACTGAGGAAGGCATGGAAGGCAGGCACCTCCAGACAGCTGCAACCCTTGGAGAGAGGCTGAGAACCAGACCAGATCAATAGAACAGGTCAGCCACTGACTCCTCGCTCGCCTCCTCAGCCCCCCTCCACTGCCACTGGGTCACCTGCCCCCCCCCGCCGCTGCCTCCCCGCTTGCCTCCTCAGCTCCCCCCGCAGCTCGCCACCTCAGCCGCCTCCTCCCCTGCCATCGTCTCACCTACCCCCCGCCACTGCCTGCCAACTCACCTCCTCAGCCGCTGGCTCACCGGCCCCCCTACCACTGTCTGCCCACTCACCTCCTCAACCTGCCCCCGCTTGCCTACTCACCCCCAGCCACTGCCCGCCCACTCGCCGCCTCAGCCCCTCTCCCTCACTCGCTGCTTGCCTACTCACCTCCTGCGGGCCGCACAGTGAGCCCACGCGGGCCACATGCGGCCCCCGGGCTGCATGTTGTGCCTGCCTGCTTTAGAAAAATAATTTACCTGTAGCAGGTGTTCAAAAGTTATTTCTTATTTGGGGAGTGAAGAACAGTTTTCACACAGCAAATGTCAAATTTAGCAGTGCTCAGACAAATCTGTGCATTTTAAATTTAATTTTTAAATAATCTAAAACTTAGATCTAGAATAATGATAATAGTAAAATAATCTGTGGCTCAGTCATGTAGTATGCTGAGTACCCACATGACTTCAGTGGGAGTTGAGAGCACTAGCTGCTGGACACAGTTGAGCCCAAGATGAGAAGAGAGGCAACTTTCCCTTCTATGTCTCTTTCCTGACAATATTGATTAACAACTTTTGTAAATGTTTACTCTTGGTTTTGTTTTAGGGGATTTAGATGGGTTGCAGAAGAAGATGTTGATTTAAATTGTTTGTGCTTTCCTCCTTATTCATCGTCAGTCAATTTAATGTATAAAACCTATTATGCTATTTCTTTCCCTTCTGAAATAAAGGAATGTTTTACATTCACATTCTCAATAGGATGTTGCTACAGAACAGTCCTGATACTGTTTCCTTGCTCAATCAAAACAGAAGAGACTTTGCTAAGATCGTTTTTTGTTTGCTTAAAAATGAAACAAAAAAAAAGATTTCATCAAAAATTTTCAAGTAGGCAGGACTCAGATATTTGCCAATAGTGTAGGGTCATAAATGGTTGTGGAGTGTTTTTTTTAAAGTCCGTTAAGAAATCTGAACTGTATTTCAAGTAATTTGTTTTGCCCAATGTTTTAAGGATTTATTTCCAGGAATTTTATACAGTGTCTTTCTCTGTTGGTGCAACAAATGCTGACATGTTTTTGATACTGTATGCGTGGGACGATTGGTGGTAAAGCTGGTTTGTTGTGTTATGATTCTCTGTTCCAAATGTTAGCTGATGTTGAAACTGAAGAGCAAAAGATTTATCTGGGAAACAGCAAAAAAAAAGGGACTTGAAAATACAAAATAATTATGAATGGATTAAATGAAATATGTGATGCTTCTCTTTGAAATCAGTAGCTTGTCGATGGGGTAAAACCTCTTGTGTGGGTTATTTCCATATAGCGCATTAGGAAGCATGTCAGATTAGATTCACCGACATTCTGTCTGTTACCTTGGAGGTGGATTTTGCGCTCTTCCTTCAGCATTCACTTTATTAACAGCCACAAAAACTAGAATACCATGCTGTTAATTATATTATGTTGTTACTGCCTTTTATGTGGATCATACATAGTATGCAAAAAGAAAGAAAGAAAGAAATTTACAGAGTCCTGATTAGTCGAATAACATACCGAAGGTAATCCTCCACCACTCTTCATTAAGGCTGTGATTCAGGAAGGTACATATGCAGGTGCCTGACCTTAAGCAAATGAATAGTCTCACTGACTTCTGTTTGACGTGCTTAAGTACCATGCTGATCAGGGGCCTACAGGCCATTTAGCACCTCTCAGGTTTAGGCCTCTAATACAGTGTAGCAGCCAATTATCTAAGGCTTGGTTGACACTACATACTTACTTCAGTATAACACACCCTGAGCAATATACTTATACAGACCTTAACACCGCCCCTCCCCATAGACAGTGCTATGCCTCCAGGAGAGCGTCTCCCGCTGACATAGCTACCACCTCTTGCAGAGGTGGAGTTATTAAGCTGACGGGAAAGCTCTCTCGCACCAGCTGAGAGCGTCTTCACCAGACATGCTCAAGCAGCACAGCTATACCAGTGTACTGCGCTGATGTAAATTTGTAGTGCAGACCTGCCTTAAATGTATTGTATTAAGGTAAAATATAGTGATCAACTGGGCTCTATGTCTCTAATTGTTGTTAAACTACTGTCCTGCCTCAGTGCTCTGGTTCATGCTTTTTTTCTTTACCAGTGGTTGGTTACTTTCCTTCAGCTTCAGACTATGCTAGTGTGGTTCCACGTTGACCTGCCTTAAAAGATCACTGCTTTGGTAGAAATTTCCCCACTAAATTAAGACAACAAGCCAAAGGGACTAGAAATAGCCTTGTTCACCATGAAAAGTTCTTTTCATTATGTTTCTAATATGGGCTCCTTCTGTATCCACAGTTTCTTTATCCTGTGTCACTGAGTTTGTTTCAGTTCCTTTCTACCCACTCTCACTCCTCCATGTGTGTATCTTTTTTTGCTATCCTTTTAATCATGCTGAAAAGAAGAACATGACTAGCGTGATATCCAGACAATCTCCACACCATTCACAAGAGAGAGATTTTTGCTGAGGAAGGCAGATTCCTGGTGGTGGTGGAACAATTTGTATAGTGGGAGTGCTGAGAGCCATTGAACCAAACTGTAAACTCTGTATATAATAGAAATCACTTCAAGCCAGGGGGTGCAGCAGCACCCACAGTTCCAGCACCTATGGCAGACTCATGGGCCTACAAATGCCACTGGGGTGGCATTTATGTCTGTGATTAGTTAGCTGATACTACAACAGTTTCTGTGTATCCCGTGAACATAGCAGTTACTCATTTCCACCTGTGTATCTTAGGTTCTCCTATGGTCCCTACTATGTAGTATCTGAACACCTCCTACTTTTTAATATATTTATCCTTATAGTACCATCGGATGAGGAAGTGGTATTATCCCAGTTTTACAGATGAAATAGATAGGCACAAAGTGAATTGCTTGAGGTCTCACAGTAAGTCTGTGGCAAAACAGGGAATTGAATTCCAAATCTCAGGCTAGTATAGCATTTGACATTGTTCCTTTAAATTTGATATGAAATGGCTGGCAAAGCTGTAATCTTTATGTTGTGTTTATTGTAATTCACTTTTAATACATCCCATCTTGTGGTTCTTTGGTGGTGTGATAATGACTGTGGTACATTTGCCCAGACTTGCAAATGTAATTCATAGTGGGGGAAGAATCTAAAATGTAGCTTTTCTCATTAACAATTAACAGGAAAGTACTGCCTGTGTGCAAAAATGACCCTGCATATGTTACATGTATTTTCCAGCATTGGGGAAATATTTATTTGCTCTTTCATTTGCATATTATATATTATTAAATATAGTAATTGTTACTGAATTTTGACATGTTACACTTTTTGTGCTTTTTAGTTTCTAATAAAGACATGGTTCTCAGCAAGCCTATAAATGATATATTAAAGGTTTTCCCAGGAGAAACATATGCATGGTTCCAGTCAATAACATTGGCGTTTTAATAAGGAAGAGCACAGACGTGATAGTGGTTTGGGAGGCAGCTGAGGTAACATATAAAAACATCTGGTGCAAGTTTCTTCAGGCGCTCAAATAACTGCGTAGACGTTAACTTGAGTAATCTTTTTTCCTATATTCTATCCAATTTAATTATTTCAATTATGGACATTTGCATGTTCATCGTTACAATGGCTGGGCCCCCTCAACTCTACTTATGTATCCTGAGCTTGAAACAATGAGTATTTATAGGGTTGTAAAGAAAGATTTGTAAAAATGACTGCTTCACTTTCAAAGGAAGCACAGTAAATGCATCATTTGATTTTTCGTGTAAATTATAAATTTTTTTGACATTTCCACTCCTATGTTCAGTGATTGTTTGCGGATAGGGGACTCTTTGGGATGTGTTGTACTGAAGGTGTCTATATATCATATTAGATCACAGGTGGACTGAGTTTTATTTCTACCCAGTCACCCTCCATTTGCATGTGTATATAAACAGGTTCAATCTGATTCTCCCTTTCTGTCGTGTTTTCCAATTACAGATGAAGAAATTTTTCCTCATAGATCTTCTTGGCCTAAGAATATTTCAGGGACACTTACACAGGAGATTTGATATTTCTACTTCCTGGCTTGGTATCTCTGGTTACACTGCCGGGTAGTCGTCAAGAATAAAATGAAAAATGTTCCAGATTCTCTGATAAACTGTCTTTTCTGTGAATTCTGATAAGTTATTTCTTGGGAAGTTCGCTGAGAAGCTTGTTGTAGGCCAGCTTCAGCAATATCTTACCATCTCAAATGTTTTAGATCCTTGTCAGTCAGGCTTCACACCAATAGTAACTGATTTCCTCATGGCAATGGACACAGGATGAGCATCTTAGCTAATACCATTAGACCTGTCACCAGCCCATGACGTGTTTGATTGTGAGGTGCTCTCAACACAATTGCAGGTCCCGGCATGTGTGAATAGAGTTGCTTTAACAATGGGGATATGCTTATTGCTTTCAGAGGACAGTTGCTCTTCTTCAAGGCCTCTTACTTGTGGAATTCTAGAGGGCTCAGTTTTGGGGTCTTATTTGTCCAGCATCTAAATGAAGTCTTGGGGGAAGATTGAGGCACTGTGGGCTGCAGTGTCATCAGTCTAGTGAGGTGGTGTGGCCTCCTCCAACACAGAGGGGGAGGAACCACCCTCTGTGCCCGCGGGGGTGGAGTCAGACCTGTCTTGCCCCTCCCACTGGAAGTGGGTTCCAGGAACAGGAAGTATAAAAGGCAGAGCCTCTGGCTCAGTTGCAGCCAGGACGCTGAGGGAGACAAACATGTCCTGCTTGCTCCAGCCTGCTGACTCTGCTGCTGAACCCAGCGACACCCTGCCTGCTGGGGAACCTATTTCTACCTTGGATCCACCAGAGCTGCCGCTTGCCACCTGCCCGGAGGAGATGGAAGACGCCCCGTGGTTCCAGGTACATCCTGAGGGGAGCAGAGGAAGTGGCCCAGGGACAGCTGACTTCATTCTGCCTGTAGAGCTGTCTGAAGCACGGTCTGCATGTTGTGGCTGGAATCCTCGCTGACCCAGTAGAGGACCATTTTACCACTGTTAGGGCCCGGGGTTGGAGCCTGGTGAAGTAGGGTTGGTCTGGGCCCCCCCTGCCATCCCACTCATGGGGTGGCAGCCTCCTCTTGCCAGGTCAAGAGACCTGCATTTGTCAGTCGTCCACCATAGCTAGGGCACCTGACTTCTGGGTTTTTGCTCTGTCCCTGTCTAACAGGCTCAGAGCTTAATTGACTCCAGGACTTTTGCTCTGTCCCTGCATTCAGGGTTCAGAGCTTAATTGACTGCTGTGTTTGCCCTGTCCCTGGCTAGAGGGCTCAGAAGTGACAGATTATTGTGCTGGCCCTTCCTCTGCTTGAAGGGGCCCAGAGTTTATAGACTCTGGCTGCTGCTTAAAGGGCCCAGGGACTATAGCTGCCCAACCCCAGCCTAAGGGTTGCAGCCTGTTGCCCATTTGGGAGCTCAGCCCTGTTAAACTGGTCAGGACGCCAGCGCCTGGTTTACCAGTTCCCCTCTAATACTAGCTGGCAATCTCGACAACGTAGTGAGGTGGAGTGGCCACCCGACGAGGGAAGGGATGACTGCCACGCCACTACATTAGTATGTGGATGGAACACAGTTCTCTGTCTCCTTTTCACTAAGCATGGGCACAGCAGTCCCACGGCATAATGAGGGTGTAGCGGACCTGAATGTCAACTGGTTAGCTTAACCTAAATCTGGACAGGATCAGGGGATGCTGGCTGTTGGAGGCATCACTTTGAAGAAGTGCCAGGGACCATGATGGTATCCTTGTATGAGGGACCTTGCCCACTGATTGTTAAGGGTCCACAATTTCAAGCATGTTATAATGTCTCTTTAAATGAAGTGCCCAGATAGCAGAGGGAGCTGGGAATGAAGCCCCCATTCATTGTCCTAGCCACAGAGAATCATGCATTTGTCACCTCCTAAATATAATTAGAGTAACATGATCTATCTAGTGCTGACCATGGGAACTACTCAGAGGCTTCATCTGATGCAGATGTATCTCCCTGTCTTCTAAGTGGGACAGGTTCCACTTGTTGCATATGGATGGTATGTCTTGAGAAGTTACTTCTTTAATTAGAAACTGACCTATTCCAATTTCTTATGTAAAGCAGTTTTATATATATTCACTATATGATAATCCAGAAAATCCATTCTAATCTCTCACATGATGTTATTGCAGTATTATTGTTACAAAGTAGATTATTGCAGTACCAGATTTTGATATCTGGGCCACCTGTTCTCAGATTGCAGGTCTGATCCCTTTGGGAGAAGGGGGCTTAACCAACCAACCAATGTCAAATGGGAGGGAGAGGTTGAGACCCATTGATCTTAAAGATGATTAAAATAACAAAAACATTCATAATACCCAAAGGGATAATACCATATTGTAGATGAAATGCTTATTATGTTAGATGTCTTCCTAGTTATATGAATGCATAACTCTAGTCTTATATCGCTAATCTTGCTTTTTGTCCACTAATTACATTTTTAGAATCTATAATCTGTCCTGTTTTAAAAGAACATATTGCTTCCAGGCTGAGTCCTTGTATGCCAAGTTTAATTTGAGAATGACTTTTTATAGGCAAATGATAAACTCCTGAAAAAACAAACATATCCTTAATTGTAACAAATGAGTTCCTATATTATTATGAATGTAACCTAATGTCAATAGAGCTAAATATTTACTTTCTAGCTTATTTAGTTCAGCTTTGTTCCTTTCTAAACTACACATTTCTCCACTGCATCCCTTCATCAACTGGCTAGTCTTCCCAAACTCATAATCTCGGTATCTGTGATGTTAAAGAAACCAGAGTGTGAGGTCAAAATTTCCATTACATAGCTGGATAGGAATTTCAAGGAACAATGCCAAAATCATTTAAAAAATAAATTTACAGGAAAGATGACTCATCAATCAACAATTGCAGTGCTAGAAAATAGAATTAGTTGTATACAGTCTGGTAATAAAAAGAGGCATAACAGGCAGGGGTGAAACAGGGTGAATGTTTTGTGCTTCCACAGTTTTTTTTTTGCCTTGACTCCCATTTCCTGCCCTTCTCAGACAAGAGGAGATTTTGCAACTCTCAGTTCAGTGCAAGGATTAGCCATTGCAAATCTTAACTTTTCTCATGCCTCCCCCACATTAAAGCTACCTAGTAAGAAAAGTTAGCTGGCTTGTAGTGGCTTGCACTGCCATAGAATAAACACATGTACTACAGCATAGCAGAGATTTGAGAGGGCAGGGTAAGGGGCAATTTCCCTTTCTCCAAAATACTGCAATAATATACTAAGAGAAATTTTCTGACTGTGAGATGCATTGGGCTGTGGAATAGTCTCTCAGGGAAGTGGTGGAAGCCCCATAAATGTAACATTTAAAACTATATTGGACAAAGCACTACAAAGTGTACGGTATCCAGGTAATATCCTGCATTGGCTCTTCACCACCTCTCCCTTTAATCCCCCCCCCCACACACACACACACACTCCAGCAGGTTGGACTGGATGATCTGATAGGTCTCTTCTGTTATTTTTTTTTAACCCAGCCGTGTCTCAGAATGTTGAACTTGTTAGCCAGGCCAGCCTTAAGCATGAGCAAAATAAATGGCTGCTCGGAGCTTCACACACTGGGGACCCCACCTCTCCTGCAAGCTTTGCATTTCACAGCCCAGCCCCGCTTCTTTGTCTGTTAGGGGGATTGGAGTGGGTAAGAAATGACACATCATCTTGCTGTCTCCTGCAAGCTGGAACAGAATGGAGACCATTCATAACCTGAAACTTCCCTGCCAGCAGGCTTGGTCCTGGGCACAGCCATTTATTAAGGGAACCCTGATCATTAGATGCTTCTGTAGAATAACTGCTGCTAATGGTAATAACTGCATCCTGGGCATCTAACAGTTTTGCTTTTTAGCCTCAGAATTCATTAGCCCAGGATACAATTATTAGTTTATAAATAGGAAGCACCCTCATGCAGCTTCCAAACTATATACTGTTGTTCTGTATTTCCTTTTATTGCCAGGTTCTCTTCCCTGGAACAACAGTATGGAAATAATGAGACATGGACAACTGGTTTAAAGGATGTGTAGGTTACAGGCAATTTGCCCGCAAATTTTCCTGTAATGAAGCTTGGTGCTTCAACACCTTACTGCCCTGACCATGCTATAACATTTTGATCTTGCTTGTGTACATTAGACCAGACCACTTTACAAGCATGCGTAACGAGCCATGTTATCTAGCTGTTGGCAAAGACTAGGCTGGATTTTTCCCTCTGTGCATTGATATGGAGGAAGTTTTCCCTTTTGCATACATGGAATGACCAAGAGGGCTTTCCCCTGAAGCTCAGGGATGTTGAAAGAGCTGCCAGAGGCCAGAGCCATCTGCAGAGGGAGGCCCGGCTTTGCACTAGCTCCTGGCTTTCCCAACTTCATCTGTCTCCTGGGTAGCATGGCTTCTCTGGGAGTCAGTCAGCCAGAGGATTGCCTGCCCTCTGCTGCCCCCAGAAACTGCCCCCTCTCCAACATGGGGAGAAGTTCAGTTTGTGTAGATGGAGCCTACTACCTAAGTTCACACTGATTGGGTCACTACTGAACTTGAATGAGGAGTCTCTTAGGCTTCAAAGGTAAGTATGCCAAGAAAGCAGCACATGTCACCATCGGCTTCCCGTTCACCTGAGTTCTTGTCCCCTCAGTTCTTTTTTTCATATGCTCTTGTGAAGAGAGTCCGTCCCCGCCCACCCCTCCTGGGCTTGAATGAAAGGCTGGAGGGATAGCCACAAAACTCTCACCACCTGTTTCTGTGCCTTAGTTTTCCCTCAATAATAATAAAGGAAATAAGATCAAACCTCTACTCCCTTCTCACTCAACCAATGCAAAGTACCCCCTCTGTCTTTAAGAGTGGAAAGGACCTAGCATGTATCTATTTTCTTTTCTTTTAAGGCATTATGATACCATGGTGATAAACGAGGAATTAATAAAACCCTTGATACAGAGAGAGAGACTTTACTGAGAAAGTTCTTGGTTTTTTTCCATCCATCCAACCATAACCTTATATGAACACATTTTTCTTCTTGTTTGTTTTATGGGAGGGATTATACTGTTACTCTTTACATAACTAGTCAGTACAAAAAATTAAAAATACAATTTAATCACCAAATGAATCAAAATAGCTTTATTGCTTAAGTGTTTTACAGGAATTAATTAGTATAAACCACTTTTAACATGCATTACTGTGAGTGTAAATACTTACTGAATCATCACTTTGTTTTGGGTGTTTTTCTATTATACTTTTGATAGCATTGTCAACTCTTGTTTTAGCAGTGGAGGAGAGTTTTCTATACTGCATGCTGTTCCATTTCAGTTGCAGTGACTCTGTTATCATTTTTATTACGTATAGAATCACTCGAAGTCCCATGATCCTTTAGCCTAATGTGCCGTAATCTCTCTGTAAGCTTGACGGTATCTCCTAATAGGGAGCTTGAAATTAAAAACCTAACAAACATCAGTATATGCTCAAAAGCAGCTTTTCAGAGTCAATAGCTGGCAGCACCTCTCATTTTTCCATCATTAAAAACTGAATTTTTTATTGTTGACTCATTAGTAAATGAAACAAAGGTGGGTCAAATTTTAGTAAAAGCAGAAAAGCATACTTCTTTAGACGTATGAATAATGTTAATTGTCATGGAGGACTGTGTATAGTACCACTGCCTTTTAGTGTCTTTAATATTTAAATACCAATCTGATGTATGTGGATAGTTGGCTTGGTGCAGAGATACTCACAATTCAGGAAACTCAAAGGTCAGATCTCCAGTGGTGTAAAATTGTTGTTGCACTGTGCTCATCACTGTACATATCCACCTTCTTGTCCCATCAGCATGCAGGGCTCAGTAACAGTCTGTTTATTATGTGATATTTTAGTTACAGTAAAATGACTGGCATTTAGGCACCTCGGTCACTTAAACGCTGCTGAAAGTGTTACCCAATAGCAATAATATTACTTCCTCTTTATTTTCCTGGGTGATAATCCCTTTCCTTTAGTGTTGTAAAGTCGGAAACTGAAATCTAATGCACTCAATAACCAGGTTATGAAATTTAGGAAGCAGACTAAAAATCATAGGAGGAATGATAGTCCCGTTTAATTAGAACGTTACCTATATTGTGTGAGTTCCAAGTGTAACATTTAAATATATATAGGTGAACTGTCAAGAACTGCTGTGATGTTTCAATCCAAATGGTACGCAAATAGTTTTATAAAGCATTCCAACAGAGTGAAACAATTGGTGATGGTCCTGCTATGGGCTTTTTTTTTTTTTTCCTGACAAGAGAGCTTCTCCCATATGGAACTTTTTTTCCTGTGTTGTTTTTGGTTTATTAAACAAAAATGAAAACAAAAAAAACAAACAAAAAAAAAGCAAAACAAGATGTTCTATTGGGAAAATGTATTATTTTTATAAGAAGCATGTAAAAAAGAATGATGTTGAAAAGGGATATCCTTGATTAACCAAGCAGTGCTGGAATAGGCTGTCTTTACTTAAAAAATATTTTCCTTCCTTCAGAACAATATTTCTCCTTGGCCTTTAGTGAGGCTTTACCAGCACACACTGGAAAATTTTCAGAAATGCCTAAGTAAGCCCAAGGCCCCTATTCAAAAATGACATAGGCGTTTAAGTCTCATGTGACATAGGGTTTTATATGCCGAAGTCACTTTTGAAAATGGAAATTGGGCTCCCAAACCACTGAGGTCCTTTGGGTAAATTTTTCAAAAGTCACTCTCTTTCCAAACTTCAGTCTTCATTGGCCATTCGAAAGCACAGGCTTCTAGTTTTAAAATAAAGTTAGTTTGACTTTTTTTTAGCCTATGTGAGTTCTTGCTCTATCCATTACTGCAGTTATAGCTATTTAGAGCTCCCACGTTCTCTTTGTCCTGGTGTCATCCCAGCCATGATCTTACTTCTTCTGGATTCAATAGTGGTCTGATAATGAAACGGACTGGGGGAGCATGCAGTTGGCTTGCCTATATTTCGTACAGACTCCCTGATAAGTGCCTATATTGGATATAAGACTCCCTCATAATTCATAAGCTGGGCTCCACTCCCTGCAGAGAGCCCCCTGCAGAAGTACATTCTCTGTATTTCCTTCATACAGTGTATTTAATTTTAAAATAGACAGTGCCCCAGACCGGAAGAAGAGCTCTGTGGAGCTCGAAAGGTTGTCTCTTTCACCAACAGAAGTTGGTCCAATAAAAGATACTACCTCACCCACCTTGCCACGCTCCTATTCTGGGATCAACATGGCTACAACAACACAGCAAAGAACCCTGCAAACACCAGGCAGTTTTATATAAAGAGGAAAACAGGCCATCTCAACAGCCAGACACATTTGCCTGAGGTTCTCAGCTTGGGTTCTGAATCTATTAGCAAAGTAAGTCTGTGGGCTGGTCTACACTGGGGGGGGAATCAATCTAAGATATGCAACTTCAGCTATGTGAATAGCGTAGCTGAAGTTGAAGTATCTTAGATCAATTTACCTCGGGTCCTCACAGCACAGGATCGACGGCTGTGGCTCCCCCGTCGACTCCGCTACCGCTGCTCATTCTGGTGGAGTTCCAGAGTCGATGGGGCGCGCATTCGGTGATCGATTTATCATGTCTAAATGAGACACGATAAATAGATCCCCGATAGATCAATTACTACCCACTGATCTGGTGGGTAGTGAAGACGTACCCTGTGATAGGATTGAGGGGCACTACCTGGTTCCTTATGAACTCAGGCTTCCTTTTTCCCTTTCCCTTCAAAAAGTGGGTATGGAAGGAGCTATAAGAGTGGTTGCATGGCAAGCGGAGTGGTAGAGGCTGCCTGTGGGAAGGTCGAGCATCACATCCACAAGTCAGAGGACAGCTGAACCTCATGCTGGGGAATTTTTCTGTTTACTTTTTAGTTAGGTAAACTTAAATGCATTGGTAAAAACAGTCACCCTTTAGGAGAAGACTTTGCTGCCTCTGACTAGGGTTTTTTTCCTATGCAGTGTTGTTCTACCAGCTTACAAAGTGCTCCAGCATATCTGGGATCCTGGATATTGATTGCCTAGTGAGGGAGAAGAGGACATTGTTTATAACTTCATGAGTTGGGTTAATTAAACATCTATGATTTTTATTTTAACTTTTATAAGAAGGAGCTTAAGTCTGAATATAATGTACAGTGGAAACCTGAGAGATGCAATGTACAAGTGTCCTTGACATACAGTTTTTTGAACTAACTGTGTTAAAATACCACCCAAGCAACTAGCAATAATTGGTTGTCTAGTAAAGGGGTCTCTCTTAATTAAAGCATGAACAGGATTATACTAGAAAGCAAGAGAACTTAGCAGGGCATTGCTTATTTGAAGTGACCATTAATGCAGGTGTCAGGGTGTTTATGAAAATACACAGTGGAACTATGAAAATACATAGAGAAACTGTTTAAGAGGAGGAGCATGATAGTCACTATGTTGAGGGGTACTTTATGGCAATTTTTTGAGATAGATGTTTACACCGTATTGCCAGCCCGTGGATCCCAAATTCAAAACCCTTTCTTTACATTTCTCAAACATAACATGAATGGATGTTGCACTTAAAAGGATGAGTCATTACATATGTCTCATGGTACAAAGAAAATTGCTGTAACAGAATTGCCTTGGCCATAAATTTCTATGAATTGTAGCCATGTGTCTTTAAATTCCTTCTGTTTCTCATTCAAATTAAATGTTACTCTATCAGTACTTACCACATCTCTTTCACTTTCATGTCTGTCTGTCATATTTTAGCCCCTTTGATGCTATGCCATTTTTGAAGTAGCAATATCAGTCTTTAACAGTTTAAATTAGCTCATAACACAAATATTTTTATTTATCTAATCCACACACACAGCATACCTCTTGTCACCATTATACCTAAGCATATAATAAAACAAATAGATTTAAATTGTGTATTTGAGCATAATAAAAATAATTAGCATCTTTACAAGTTTTATTGAAAAACTGAAATTTTCTAATTGACTGGGATTTTACAGAAGTGGCTGAAAGAGGATAAGCAAGAACCTCTTGAACAGCTCAGAAAACTAGGAGCTGAAGCTTTTTACCAGTGAGTCACTAGTTCAGATCTATTACCAGCTGATGACTGTTCAGTACCTCACATGAAATGAGGTGATTCCAGCTTAGTTCCCAATGGACAGATTCCAATCACAGAAGCCACCACCGCAGTGGCCACTTATTGTCAACTTTGCTGACAGTCTCTGTGGAGAGGCCATAAACTACTACCTCAACCCTAGGGCTGGTCTTCCCAAGAAACAGGGTTGAGTTAGTGGTGAGGAGAAGGTTGAGCTACAAAAGAACAATAGGTTGCATCCTTCTCCCTACAGGTGCAAGTTATAGGGTCAGGTTAACTATTGTCAGTGCAGTGACAGGTAAATTACATTTCTCTCAACCCACAGAGCCCATCTGCACCTTGGTGAGGGATTCATTCAAAGCAAGGGGGAAATGGTGTTTCTCTCATCACCTTGACCTGAGATTTCTGCTGTGGTGGGAGCAAATTTCATTTGCTGCCAAGGCTCATGTCAGAAACTGCTAAGGGACACAGTGAATCAGTGCATCTCCCAGCTGACCTGGCAATAGCCCTTTACCAGCCATAAGTGCCTGGTTATGTGTCTTTCCCCCCATCCCCAAAACAACAAAAACAAAAAACCCAGAACCACCTCCTGTATATTTTCTACCACAGAGACCCTCCATTAGCTTTTACACCAAGCAGTGGGTGGATCAGACCAGTTTTTGTCTTCAGACAAGACATGTATTAGTAGTTAGTAAACTGATAATGGACTTTATCTTGTTTCTCTTTATTTCACAGTGAACAACTCTCTCTAAAACAAAGCCTGTCTGTGCACTCCACATTCACGGATAAGAAGAAAAATCTTTTAAAAGCCCCAGACATTTTTCTTTTAATTCTTGCTGGAGTCATGTAATCTTTTGAAATGGTCTTGAAACTATTCTGATGTTGGCAGCTAGCATGAAAACATTGACTGATTCTCATCTCCGATATGCAGCATGCATCTCTGTGTAGCTATTTTTGAGTCACATTCCAATGTGCAGACAAAGGAAGGTCTGCTTTGCTTTTGTGGCCATTGGGTTTTTTATTTCTGAGCTGAACGCTATTGTTGCAATGTTTTTTTCCCCTCAAAGTTTAGAATTAGGTCTGGCATCTCTGTGGTTCAGCATATTTGCTGGCCTTTTGACATTTGCAGTAGTCATCATAATGGGAGAACATGTATTTATCATTTTATGCAAAAGCTATTTCATTCCTGTCTACCCTGATACAGCATGCAGAGTTGAATGTTCATCTATATAAGTGGTTGATTTTTCATAACATGTTTTTAAAAAAGAAAAGGAGGTAATTCTGATAGCATCCATAGGATCTTACACTATTCCTGTTCAAAGCCAGTACAGTTTGTAGATTGATGCTGCTAGAAATAGCCATGCAGCCATTAAATATTAAATCCAGTTTGTTGGATAAAACACATTTTTACACAGATTATTAAAAACCACTGCCTTATTTTTCCTCTCTTTCTCTCCACTTTTATATTTCAATGTGGTTTTTGAGGGGGAGGAGGAGGGTCAGAGTTGGTTAACTTTTTGACTCCTCTCCATGTTGCCATTTCTCTATCTGCCTTTCTCCTGCTCGCAGATTTCAGATTTGGCCGGTCAGCCTTTCCCCTATATTTTTCTTCAGAGTTTTCTCTTTCTCTTTCTCCTTCTAACTTCCCTTCTCCATCTTTCCTTTCCCCCCACCTTCCCTACCCTGGTGAGTTTGTGATGGGAGCCAGAGCTTGGGTCCTGCTCACCCTCCAAGTGCTGGTGAATTGACAGTCAGTTCCATATTTCTTTCTTAAGAAAAGAATCTCAGATTCCTGAATGGAAGCCCAAACTATCCCTTTTGGTCCAGAGGTTCTCCCAGTTTTTCTCCACTGGACCAGTCTTCCTGTGACTCCAAGCCCGAAGGACTGCTTCAAGTCTTTTTTCTCTACAGTTTTGTCATTATAATGTGTTGTGTCATGCACACTCTCCCCTCCACCCCTGAAGCAGGTGATACATGGAGTCATAGATTTTTTCAAGACCAGATGGGTCCATTATCATTTGTTCTGACCTAGTAAATGGGACTTGGAGGCACAGTAGATTAGAAGCTCCCACTCTTCTCCCCCTTCAGAAGCTCCATTTTTAGGGATGTCTAAACAAACCCCCCCCACAACAACATGCTGGGTTGTTATTCTGCTACTATAACTATACTTGGTTTTGTTTTTTTTAAATTGTCAGTGAACTGTATGAGAATCAACTTGATATACTGGTCTAATGATTTAAATATGTATGTATGTAGACAATTGTTCAAATGCATGTTATTTGTGCTGGGCAATAAAAATTACTGCAAATGCACAAAAATCAATTTTCTAACTTAAATAACAAGCTATTTTTACAAAAAGACAAAAGGTCTAGTTTTGTGGAATTGACTAAAAACTGGCACAAATTCATTCAAAAATGTCATTTCTGGGTCATATTATAGGAGTTCAAAAATTGTCCGTCCATGCATCTCCTGCCCTTTAAAATTGTTTATAATGTCTGAATAGATTTTTGTCATGGGGTTTCTATTAAGCCAACTTCATCCATGAATGAATCCTTATGTGCCACCCATAAACCGAGATGCCACTCTCCTAGCATGAACGTAATCATAGAATTGTAGGACTGGAAGGGACCTCAAGAGGTCATCTAGTCCAGTCCCCTGCACTCAAGGCAGGACTAAGCATTATCTAATGCAGAATCACCAAAAAGCGAAATACTACAGAAATGTTCTGATGCTTCCTGAGTCTCCTTAAATTGAAGAGTATAAAATGTCTCTTTTATGAATGATAAATCTGATGTATTTGGGCATGGCTTCAGCCTTGTGCAGTCTAGGATTTTCTATTCCATCAATGCACTTCATGTTCTAACAGTTACCTATCAGACACAGTGTATGTTAGTTTGGGCTAAGTTTAATGCAATATTAGAGTTGTATATTGAAACACAAAGAGCCAGAGGGGCTAATTTTCCCATTGTGAGACACCAGTAACTTCCTTTTTAGTCAATGGAAGTTAATTGTGTCCTGCAGTGGGAGAATCAGGAGCAAGAAATGCAAAAGTTAAGCTTCCCATAGTAATATCGTCTCACCTACATTACACTATATATTTAATACAGTAGAACCTCAGAGTTACATACACTTCGGGAAGGGAGGCTGTTTGTAACTCTGAAGTGTTTGTAACTCTGAACAAAATGTTATGGCTGTTCTTTCAAAAGTTTACAACTGAACATTGAATTGAAACTTTGAAACTTTACTATGCAGAAGAAAAATGCTGCCTTCCTTTTATCGTGTGTGTGTGTGTACTTCCGGTTCCAAGTGAGGTGTATGGTTGACTGTTCAGTTTGGAACTTTGGTGTCCGTAACTCTGAGGTTCTCCTTTAGTCTAAATAGCGGATGCTGGGAGAGAGGGGGTTAACTGATTGAAACCTTCTTGTACTGCCTGCTTTTGAGTAGGAACATGCAGCATTGCTTTCAGATGAAACCCTCAGTCCTTCTCCAAAAACTATGGAGAAGAAGGGTATTCATTCTAAACTTGGTTCCAGATTTTTGGTTTTGAAACAGATTGCAAAACCAGGCAAGTTTCTTATGCTTTCAGGTGTCATGGCAAAAGGTTTTCATAGTGGTAGGTTTCAGTATCTTGTAGCATACAGTGTGGGAGAATATCTTCTGCTTACTTAGCGGAGTGCAGAAGATTGTCGTTTTCTGTTTGCGCAGAGTTCAGGTAAATTGTCCATCCTTCTATTTTCTTTTCTCCTGTCATAGGGAGCCCTGCTCCTGACCTTTGTGCTGCTCTTGTGCCTTTGGCTGCCCCTTCCTCATAACGAGAGATGTAGAAGCTGACTGCCTCCTTCCTTTCCTCCCTCTCTGTCTTGCGGATTGCACAAGTCTTGGAAAATTTAATACAGCATTTGTCATAGCATGCCTTGCATTCTGGCATGGTTTAAAATAAATGTGTGTTGGAGGGGAATCATGTTACGCTGCTTGTTTTGAGGGGAATTTGGGGTCATGGTTTAGCATTCTATTGGTCTTGTCATCCAAAAGCGGTGGGGATGTCTCTGTAATCACTTAGGGCATGGACATAGTTTTTATTGAAATATATTCCATGCCATGGAAGCCTGTGCAAAACCACAGAAAGCCTGACTAATCAATTCTTTCTGGGTTGCAATGGTGTACATTGTGTCCATATCTCTTGCTCTATCTAACCTGTTAGCTCCCCAGTCTAGGTTTTACATACTTGTCTCCAAACCTTTCAACGGTATTTGATCTTTTTTCTATTATAATGTGGATGAGTTGACAGTACTACGAATACAGCGGAATCAGAGGACCTGGTTACAGCACAGTCCTAGTTTGTAGCATGGATGGGATATTAACTGCATTTTGCCAACAGATGCATCTTGTCTGGTTACAGGAGGTAAACAAATTGTCATTTACATCATAGCAATATGAAACAACAGGATGGGAATTAGTAAAGTAGTAGTGAATATATATGCCATTTACCTCCAGATTGCCAGTTCAGATACATCCTAGGCCAGTAGTAACCGAAAGAAGGTACAATTGGATAACTGTTCAGTGGCTTGTGTGAAATTAATTTGGTAGTTTCAGTTCGATTCCCACTGGACAACTGTCTGTGTTACAACCCCCCTCCCCCATATTTGGCATTACTCAGATTGCAAGCTCCTTGGGGCAGAGACCATCTTTTTTCTGTGTCTGTGCAGCACTTAGCACAGTGGACTCCTGCTCTGTAATTAGGGCTCCTAGGTGCAACAGTAATACATATAATTAATAATAATTGGGGTCTTGGTTTACGATTGAATGGGCATAGAAAGTAAAGTACCTTCTTGCTAGCATGTCTAAATTCTCCACATTAGAAATGAGGCAGATTGATCTAACGCTTTGTGAGTCTCAGTTTTAGTTTATTGGTGATGGCAGGGTGAGTGCCCTTTCTGTTCTGGAAAAAAACAGCGATGGCAAAAAGTAAAAGTTGAGATTAGAGGATGTACATGTGTACCTCAGGTCAGACTGGCTCCAAAATGAAGGATGTTCCTTTGTTGTTAAGGCCAGCTCCAGTGATATGAGAGATTAATGGAATATTCTTTGTGGGTCCAGTTTTAAAATTTGGTTGCCACAGTTTTGCATTTGGCTTCTCAGATCACTTAGGACCAGAATTTCCCATCTTCATATGCCTAAAAGTTAGACACCTAAATTCATATCTAGTTGCATATATCTGAAATATGGGTCTTGTCTACACTGCCACTATATAGCCCTAAAACTTTCTAATGCTCCCATGAGTGATACAAATTCCAGTGCTGTGAAGTGGCCGTATAGACAGTGCACCAGCACTGGGAGCTATTCCCTTGTGGGGGTGGTTTTTTTACAGCCGTGACCACCACTCGTGCTGTGACCACCCAGCCACATTAAAGCGCTGCCGCAGCAACGCTTTAACCTTGGTAGTGAAGACATACCCACGGTGTTTAACTTCAGTTGGAAAATTTAGTCCTTAGTGTCTGATCTTACAAGGTACTGGGCATCCTGATCTCTCACTGAAAGTCGGTACAAGTTGAAGGCGCTCCACAGGATTAGTTTTCTTATACTTTTACAGAGTCATGGTAGATGCCTATGTGCAAATTGGCCTCCATGTTCTTATCACCTACACCCACAACCTCAAGGTCATCTTCAGCTCCCTTCTCCTTTCTCCCCCTACCCACAGACCATAACAAAGTCTCAACACTTCTTTGACTACGTTTTTTAATATTTGACCCCTCCTTTCTGCCATGCTAGATCCTGCTCCTCTGAGATCTTTGTTGTGATCATCTTCCTCCTCTAGCATGTTCAAACTGCTGCTTGCCAAAAATGTCTTTCCTATTCATTCCTTCGTGTCACTTAGCCCTGTTCCTTCTGACTCACTGGTTCTCCATTGCACAGCACAGCAAATGTCAACTTTCTGTCTTTTCTTTCAGGGCTCAACACAGTGCTGATCTGCATACATCTATATTTTATCCTCAAGTTTTGATTCCCCTCCCTTTTCACTCTACTCTGATAGTGACACCAGGTTCTTCCTCTTCCATTCTCCTGCTCGTATTGTGGCTGTGTCTTCTCACCTGCTGCCTTTGGAATGACCTCATTGAAATCTTTTCTTAAAATCTCATCTTTCCACACAGGCCTGCAAAATGTAAAAAATCCCCAAACAAACAAAAGAAGCATCTACAACTAATGAACTTACATACCTGCCATTGCCCTGATCACTTTGCTTGTATGTTGTATCCCTTTATCACTCCCTCTCCATCTACTTTTGCATATTTGGAAATTGGGAGCTCCTTGAAGTGGGGATTGTATTTTTCCAAGAGTTTAGTGCCTAGCACATTTTGGGTCCTGCTGGAGTACAAATAACTATTAATAACTGGGTACCATCACTTAAAAGTTTGAAAACTGACTCTTGCTGTTGAATGTTGCTTCTGGTATTCAGACCCCCTTAATCAAACAACCAAATGATTATTTAGTTTATCAGGTATGTGACAACAGTCCTTCAAAAAATAAATTCCTCATCCTTTCCAACCCTCCTTCCTTCTATAAGGTACAAACATTTTGCTTCCAAACTACAAGATACACCTCTACCCTGATAGAACGCGACCTGGTATAACATGAATTCAGATATAACATGGTAAAGCAGCGGGGAGCCCTGGGCCTTTTAAAGCACCACCCGAACCCTGCTGCTTTACCGCGTTATATCCAAATTCATGTGAAGCCCTGGGCCCTTTTAAATCCCTGCCCAAGCCCTGCTGCCAGAGCTCCGGCGGTGATTTAAAGGGCCCGGGGCTCCCCACAACAGCTGGAGCACCGGGCCCTTTAAATCCCCGCCGGGGGCTCTGGTAGCCTGGCTCGGGTGGTGATTTAAAGGGCCCAGGGTTCTGGCCGCTGTGGGGAGCCCCGGGCCCTTTAAATCCAGGCCCAAGCCTTGCTGCCAGAGCTCCGGTGGTGATTTAAAGGGCCCAGGGCTCCCCACAGCGGCTGGAGCACCGGGCCCTTTAAATCAGCACCAGGGAAGCCTGTCCAGTCTGGCACGGCATACTGGACCAAACCCGATATAACGTGGTCTCATCTATAAGGCGGTGAGATTTTTTGGCTCTTGAGGACCGCGTTATATCAGCGTAGAGGTGTATCAAAAATAATTTCAGAAGAGTTGTAGAGATTTAATTTCAAAATTGTTTAGCCTTCAAAATTACATTTCACCTAACTACATTCTTCCGCCAACATAGCTACCACCACTCATTGCAGGTGGTTTAATGATGTTGACAGAAGAGCTCTCTCCCGTCGTCATAGAGCAGCTACATGGGAGATCTTACAATGGTGCAGCCGCATCTGTACAGCTGTGCCAATGTAAGGTCTCTAGTGTAGACATGGCCTAAGTTAAAAGGAGGATCTGCTCCTTGTAGTAGCTGGAAGAAGTGGTAGGCAGGTTTTTATTGCAGCTCAGCAGCAGTTCATAACAACATTGTATGGACCTCAGACTATTTGGAAAGGGGAACAGGCATGTGAACAAACTGTTAAATATCCTCTTTCTTTGAAGTGGTTGCCCATTTATTTAATTTTACTTTAATATTTAATAATAAACTAAACATGTTTAGTCTCAAAATTTCACTTTGTGCAGTTTCTTAAACCTTTGTGTGACATTAAAATAGTTTATTTTATGGGGTCTCATTTGCACTACTCCACTCTTTTAATAATTAAATGATAATTTAATAAAAAAATTAAAATAGCCTTTAAAATATCTCTGAGATTGAGTCCGGGAATATTTCTTTTTCATCTGTTTCTCATAGTCAGCACAATAATGTAACATTTAAGCACACAGAAGTTTCTCAAAAGAAAAGAAACAAGATCTGAATAGCCTGAACTCTCCACATTCATGAGCTTTTCTCAGTGACAAATAGCCACCTGGAAAGTATCAGTTAATTCATTCTTACTCATTCTTGAGTCTTTTAAGAGGTAGCTTTGGCAAGATTTTGTAAATGTAGAAACCTAAACAGAGAAACTAGAGAAAGATAGCTAATGAAAGATTTGCCTTTGGTGATGAAAATGCCTCACAAGTTTTATTAAAAGCTTGGTTGCACCTGGATTCATGAGGATTTCCACAGATCTGCTCTGATGACATCTACAGTTAAATTAGGACTGTTCTGTGAAAGACAACCTAATATGGTCTTAGATTTCATTGGTCTTCCCACTGCCCTATTCTCCCCCCAGTCAGTTCCTCTGGAATCAGCATATGCTGGAAAGAAACCATTTTATAAAAGAGGGCGTATGGTGTGGAATGATATTGTAAAATCAGCCGAGACTTGAGGCAGTGGAGTCTGTCTTTGTGTAGTGACCCTCATTCACTTCTATAGCAAACCCAACTCTTCTCTTCACAGGAACTGAAATCAAAATCAAAATCTGAGCTGACAAATGGCTTCATAAAGACAGTGGGAGAGGTTAGATCAGTGGTTCTCAACCAGGGTATTTTTACCCCTGGGGGTACGCAGAGGTCTTCCAGGGGGTATATGGATGTATCTAGATATTTGCCTAGTTTTACAACAGGCTACATAAAAAGCACTAGCGAAGTAAGTGCAGGCTAAAATTTCATACAGAAAATGACTTGTATACTATACTGCTCTATGTACAATACACTGAAATGTAAGCACAATATATATATTCCAGTTGATTTATTTTAGAATTATATAGTAAAAATGAGCAACTTTTCAGTATTAGTTTTGCTTTTGTATTTTTATGTCTGATTTTGTAAGCAAGTAGTTTTTTAAGTGAAGTGAAACTTGGGGAGAAATCAGACTCCTGAAAGGGGTACAGTAATCTGGAAAGGTTGAGCTGCTGGGTTAGAAGATCTGATCAGAAGATGTTGATTTAAGAACCATCAAAGACTACAAAAGGGGAAAAGGAAAAACAATCAGAAGTGCTGTCTTTTTATCGGTGTATCAATTTCCCCTCATGACTACTTGTGAAAGCTTTATTGATAGCGTTCAGCTATGTATCATTATAATACATACAATAAGTATTACGTAATACGAAAAATATGCCGTGGTGAGCTAGAAAACAAGTGTTAAGATAGTCCTATGGACAATATCAAAATGCTCTCCCTGTTATTAAATGTAGCAGCACTTCATCAGATATAATAAAGGCACATCATCAACTTAACATTCATACACCAGCCGTAGCATTTTTCAAGTAATACCTAAAGTTGCTGTAACTGAAATTGATTAGAGCAAAAAATGTTTCTCTCAGTTGTTTTCAATTGTACATTTGGCACCCTTTAATTATATTTAGTTTCACTGTTCCGCTTGTTTAGCCAGCTAGCCAAGTGAGTTTCCCCCCATTATTTGTGGGGGTTTCTGACAGCAAGGAAGGAGAGAAAAGCATTTCCCAAAAGCTATGAAAATGTGATTGGAAAACCATAAGAATTAACAGGACAACTTGGGGAGGTGTAATGTCTTTTCATTATTTTAAAATGATTAGATTTAAAGTTGACTGTTTCCTTTTATTCAATGACTATTTTCTGTGACAAAGGCGACTTGCGAAAAGCACCTGTGGCCTGCAGCACCATCTTTCAAAGAATTGTAATCCCCACCGCAAATGAAATAAGGAGGTGAGGAGCCTAAGTGCAGATACTTTCCTTTCATGTGCAAATACAGCTCCTACTGAAGTCAGTGAGAGCCACATATGTGCAGCTGAGATCGGACTTTAAGCCCCAGTTCAGTCCTACTGAAGTCAATGGAGTTACCTTGCTGAATCAGGGCATTAGCCCTTAAATTTTCTCTCATTCCAAGATTCCAGACAGTAAAATATAGTTTTCTTTAAAATGATAACAGAAGAGGATGCCCTCCTGTGAGGAACCATTTCCTCTAAACCAGGGGTTACCTACCACGTTAGGGCATAAAGCTGTTTCTGTGAGGAATGGGGGAATGACATTTTCTGCAGAATATAAATTTTCATTGGGAAAAAATTCTATTTTTCTTGTCATTAGTAGGATCAGAAGAAACCCATTCCAAATGTAAACAGATGCAGTAATTAGGTTTATAGTAGCTTTGGGAATGAGCAGTTTATGCCATTTTCAATGGCAATGTATTCATTTTTACAGTTTTTTTAATGTGAAATTATCAAAAGTACGTGCCTTTAAATGTATAGAGCAACTGTGGCCAAACCTGGCACAATGAACTTAAAAAGTATCAAATTGTTATTATTTGCAGAATGTGGGTTTGTTTGTTTGGTTTTGGCTGAAATAATACACTGGATTCTGGGATATGAGGGCTGTAGGGGAAAAAAGAGGTGGTTTGGTGTTGTAGAATGGGAAAGTGGATAATGTTAGGTATGTGGTGGGGGAGAGGGAGAGGAAATTGAGAACCCTTGCTTGAAACTAAATAATCTGGCTGATAATTTCCAAATATCTCCCTTTCAAGTCATTGGTTGTTTCATTTCAGCAGACAGAGCTCCTATCTGAGAAACTATTGTAGGCCATAAAGGATTCAAGGAAGCTAAGGGCAACACCTTACTCAAAACAGGGTATGTCTAAGGTATATTAATACCAGAAGACTACAAAGAAAAGATGTAGCTATACACAGTGCCTCATATATAGTGGGTTACCCCTTTTCAACCACAGTGGTTAGTCAAAATTCGGGGCCTCGTATGTTGTTTCTGTTGAAAATATTAATTGTCAATGGATGTATTTTCTTTTATGCAGTCTTATTTATTTACAAGTAATGTACAAAGTTCTGCTCCTTGGAACTCGGGGGGTACCAAATGCATGGGATAGCCTCTTTGTTTATAGCCCCAAGCCTTTTTAGCCAGCACCAGACCAAGAACCTGTCTCTGTGTTTCCTGTCTGCACTCTAGCTTGTCTTTTCCACATATCTGATCACACCTGATCAGAACCATGTGCAACAGAACCCTTCACACACAGAGTCCTAGTTTTTGGGAAGACTCTATTATGCCTTGTTTTAGGTGAGGTCTCCCCAACCCATCCCACACATTTACTGAAAGAAAAAATTATATTTTATTTCAGAAATGGCATAGCTAGACCATATCATTTTAGACTTTACTTTTTTGGCCTTTTTCATTGCAGAATCACAAAGGACCTCACTAAAGTAATTTTTCTTATCAGTTCACACCCATTAGACAAAACAGGAAGATGACTTAAGCATTCTTGTACTATAGTAGATTGTCTGCAGGTTTTGATATGGGTGCCAGCTTGCTGAAACTTGTTTCTACTTCTGCCACAGTTACTGGCAATGTGCAAAAAGTGGGTAGGGCTGTGCACACTTCACTGAAAACTAGTTGTAGTTTTTTGTTTTAAATCTCACTAAGTAAGATAAGTGGTGGCAGTTCAAGTTCTTTTCCAAAAGTAGACCTGAAGGGTTTTTGTTTTTTTTTCCTCAGATGCAACATTTCATGTGGAAAGTTCTCCAAAAGATCCATAGGATATTTGAGAACTAGACATGTAGATGTTTGTTCCAGTTCCTCAAACTGGAGTGTGACATATTTTAGAACTGAACGTAAAACAAATGTAATTGGTTACTTCGAATCATTGCTCCAACTCACAGATAACATTGTTCAAAGCTGCATAGAACATGTTCCTTCTGAATAAAGATTTTGTGTATGTATGTTTGATATAGCAGGGATCGATTTATCCGGTCTCGTCTAGACATGATAAATCGATCCCCAAATCGATGCCCGTACTCCACCTCGGCAGGAGGAGTAAGCAGAGTTGACGGGGGAGCCGCGGCGGTTGACTTGCCGCCGTGAGGATGGCCAGGTAAATCGAACTAAGATACTTTGACTTCAGCTACGCTATTCTGGGCCTGGGTTTTAAGCCCACCTCTCAGGAAGAACTTTCCAGAATGCTCTGCCTCATGTGGCACATATGACAGACTCCAGGTTTCCCTCCAGAGCAAAGGTTTCAAAGAATTTGTATAGGATTTTTAACTAAATATCTGTTTCTTCTATGGCTACTTAGAGCTGCTAAAAACTGCTAGATCTCGGTGCTCTCATCAAGTCCATAAAGAGATCAATACACTGAAGTGGAAATGTTGAAATTCATTGTTCTAGCACTAGCTTTCCAGAACTTCAGATAATATGAAAATAAACCTCCTGGGGAGCTACTGCGGAAGAGTCACTCAGAAATGCGTTAGCATCTGCTACAGCAAGAAGTATTATCAATACAGAATACTCCTTTTTTGGACTTGTAACCTCTACACTGGTATTTACAAAAGCCATATTGTCCTTCCCCTTCAAGTGAAAGGGGTACATGTCTCGATGGTACAAAGGGCTACATGTCGCACAAGGCCCAGCAGCCATCTCTGAAAGCCTTCGGAAACATGGCATTTTAGTGAACAAGTGGAAGGGTCAATTACAGCCTTCACAAAACTCCAGAATCAAAATTATCCAAGACCATCTTTATATCAAAAGAGAGATGGAAGAAGATAGTGTCTGATTTGCCAAAAATTAGCACACCTCTTCTAAGAGAAAATGTCTGACTCAGCTCCTGGGTTAGTTTGGTCTTGTGTGGAAACCTGCCTGGCAAATTCTTTGTTTGCTTCTACAGCAATTGCAGCAAATCAGTTATATAAGGATCTTAATCCAAATTTGGTAGAAACATCTCTTGATAAATTCATTCTTTATATTTGATGTTGGGTCCAGAGAAGCTGGTCGTGAGCACAGACAGCAGTTCCTATGTAAGGGAAACGTATCAGTACTCCTGTATGACTTGGGGGAGGTAGGGAAAGGAGTGTGTGCGGATGTGGCTCAAGCAGAGTATAACCTGTCTCATGCTATGGGCCATCTAGCTCACTTCTGCTGAAAATGGAGAAAATTCTTCAGAAACATGGTGTGTATATCACAGCTAAGATGGCAAAAATCTTTCATTGCTGATTGCAGAAGTAGCTTTGTTTATGTCATGGGGTGGGGGAAGCTCTTGCTCTGTTCCTCAGGGTTCTACAACAAGAAGGAAAGTAAGGGTCAGCTGGCTCAGCAAGACTTACCTAGAACCAAGGGAGCACAGTCTAGATATGCTAGTCTTTTGGTGCTTCACCAGCCAGGTTGGAAGCTTATTGATGAATTTATGTGCATGCAAGTCCAGTTGGAAAACCAAGAGGTTACATGAGGAAGAGACACCGGAAAGCAGAGGTGATGGTCCCCTTGTCTCAGAAGTAGGCTAAAAGGCTTCCTTTATGCCTTTCCTCCCTCTTCCACTGACAGTAAAGATAGTAAAGAAGATCGTGAAGGATCAGGCAACAAAGGTTATAATTACTGTCTCATTATCCTTCAGGTCTTGGTTCTCAGACCTGATTTAGACGTAACTGGAATCTCCTCTCAAACTTCTACAACAAACACATATACCTTCAGTATGGATCTACCTGAACCTCTCCTGACCCCTCAGGTGGGAAGCTTAGAGGAAGGAACTACAATCATTATGAAGATGATAAACATCCTCTGACTATCTCAGAGGAAATTGACAAATGATGTATTACTGGAAGTTTAGATGTTGCTGTTACAGGGGACACACATCAGAGCAACAGATGAAACAAAAGCAGCAAAGAGTCCTGTGGCACCTTATAGACTAACAGATGTTTTGGAGCGTGAGCTTTCATGACTGAATACCCACTTCGTTGGATGCATGTAGTGGAAATTTCCAGGGATGTGTATATATATGCAAGCAAGAAGCAGGCTAGAGATAACGAAGTTAGTTCAATCAGGGAGGATGAGGCCCTCTTCTAGCAGTTGAGGTGTGAAAAACAAGGGAGAAGAAACTGCTTTTGTAGTTGGCAAGCCATTCACAGTCTTTGTTGAATCCTGAGCTGATGGTGTCAAATTTGCAGATGAACTGAAGCTCAGCAGTTTCTCTTTGAAATCTGGTCCTGAAGTTTTTTTGCTGCAGGATGGTTACCTTTAGATCTGCTATTGTATGTCCAGGGAGATTGAAGCGTTCTCCTACAGGTTTTTGTATATTGCCATTCCTAATATCTGATTTGTGTCCATTTATCCTTTTCCGTAGGGACTGTCCAGTTTGGCCGATGTACATAGCAGAGGGGCATTGCTGGAATATGATGGCATATATTACATTGGTGGACGTGCAGGTGAATGAACCGGTGATGGTGTGGCTGATCTGGTTAGGTCCTGTGATGGTGTTGCTGGTGTAGATATGTGGGCAGAGTTGGCATCGAGGTTTGTTGCATGGATTGGTTCCTGAGTTAGAGTTAGATGTTAGATGGAAGCAAAAGACATTATAGTACTTTTACAAGATGGCCTGACCATGGAGCTCAAACCCAACACCCTTTGGAAAAACAAGTCAGCAACTGCAGGCATACTGCATTGTAAGAAACCCATGAAAGTCTCTCATCACTGTCACACAACAGATCCCTGGGACTGTCACACTTATCAGTACTTTGGCAATATGCAGATTCCTGTCATGGTCTTGCTGCGTGGGTTAAATAACCTAATAAAACCACAGTTGGTGCGTCTCTTCCTCTTTTCATTGAAGGTACCTTGCTTGTATACTCATCACTACCTTGTCCAGGGATTTTCCCGGATATGCTGTACTCTCAGAGAAATCTATCTTATGTGTTCTATCAAACAGGGTAGTTCTGTGAACTAACCAGCTGTCCATCCTCAAGATCGCCACAATCTTCATCATAGAATAGGAAGTGATAGTGTTGCCCTTCTGGTTGAATCCAGATATCCTCAGGGAGTAGAAATGTGTAAGTTAGATGTGAACAGAGTCTACAGAGGAATAAAGGTGTATATAGCAGAGCTAGTCAAAGCCTCGGGTACAACTCTTCTCATGACTATGCACTCTGTGAAAACAGCAGTGATTTTGTGGGATGAAGAGATTACATAAATGTTATGAGGAGGTTTAAGTCTATTACATGATAGTCCATCCACACTTTCTCCAACACAATAGAGTTGACATACTCACCTCTGCTGAAGCAGCATTTGGTAGAAGGGTATTACGGAACATGGTGCCCCAGTAACCCTTACGTTCCTTTTCAGTTCTACATGGATAAATTGAATTTTCCCTCCTTTTGAATAATTTACTGCTTTTACACCCCATAGTGAAGACGATGTAATATGGAGGGGACCAAGAAAGGGAAAATTCTTTCTCATTTGTGAATTTTCATTCTGGGATCATCCATGTCAGACAGTCTGACCCTCCCTTGGGAGGACTGCACTATGTCCAAGGTTGTTTTTCCTGGCTATTGGTCTCCTGTTAAGAGTTTGAAAGGGAAGAGGGAGTTCCTCCAGGAAATCCCTACATTTCATGTCAGTGTTATTCTGTGAATAGTTTGAGTTGAACAGCACCTTTACACTTTTATATAGCTAGTATTTTTCAGCTTTGGAATCTTTCAATGATCTGGTTTGCCTCCAGTTGCCACAGAAATGGGGAATACCCACTGCGAAGACTGATTGAGATGGAGGGTCCTAAAAAGAAAAGCGGTGGGAAAATTCTCTCTTACCCTTTTTGTCTCACAGAGCAGCAGCATGCAGATCCATGTTAAGGTCCACTTCTCCAGTCTTGTATTACAACAAATCTGTGAGCTAAATAGGACTTTATAGTTGAGTGCTGGTTGATGCTGCAAACCAAGGCCATTTGGCACTTTACAATTGCAGCAGAGCTAGATCTCAGATCCTCCTGGCTCCAACCACTCAAGCTAAAGAAGAGTCTCCTCTGACTGTTATCCATACAGAGCATTCTTCTGAGCAGTTCTAATTCCATCCTGTAGAAGCCCATGGTACACAGCCAGTTTAATGCAGTATATGGTAATCAGCTGAATGTAATTCTATCTTTGCTCCTGCCTGCTGGATTTAATGGGGTTGCACAGCATGCTTGAGGGCAGAAACTTTTATTTTCAAATTTATTTGACATTTTAGGGCCTGTTGTTTTTGGCAAAGGACTTCAGAGAAATTGCTTTTGGCATTATGGGAGGCCAATCCCCCAAAGTCTAAATCAGTTTCCACTCCATTTTTGACATGTGATTGGTTGCTAGTTAAAGAGGTATGTTTATCCCCACAGCTAGGCAAACAAAAGAAGCTGTTCTGTTCACTCCATGCATGTTTCTGTTCTCCATATTCTGTCCTCCTGCTCCTAGCTGCTCCCCATATCCCATACTATCTTTTCAAGTGTCCCTAGTCTGTCTTTCTATTGCTCTTGCTGGGGTTCCTCTCTCTTTCTGGACTTTTCACTCTATTTTCTTAATTAGTCTGTGTTCTGCTACTCTTCTGCTTCATTAATCTATCTTTTGTCCTTAATCAACTAATTTTCTGCACCAAACAATCCGTGAACATTTGATTCTCTGACTCCTTCCTCTTGCTCCCCAATCAAGTCTTCTAGCCATCTTCTGCTCCCCAGGAGTACCAGTCAATTAGATAGTCTGTCCCTCATCTGTTCTGCTATCTTCATGTTCTTCCAGCTCACCTGCAAGGTGTCTTTGTTCCTCCTCCTGCCCCACGGGAGATCCTGAGGTAGAGGGAGAGCATGTGGTCCCATCAGGTCCTTTCCTCCTCTTCCCAAACTAATGTGATCGTTTTGAATGGAGAAGGAAACGCTCTGCTCAGAGACACCACAGCACTAGTGCTGTGCGCCCACCCACATTTCTACCTGTGCTTTCCTCACCCGTGCAGATTCACTGGCAAAGAGGGAAAGTCAATAAAGTGGCTTTTACTCCTATTCCTCTCCCTGCTCATTTGCACTGTGACCTGGTAGCCATTGGAGTGTGATGCAGCTGCAGAGTAAGGTTTGGGACCTTGGGGAGGGAGTGGAGAGGGCCAGGATATATTAAAAAAAAAATGGAGCTATACCAGTCTCCTAGAGCTGGAAGGGATCTTGAAAGGTCATTGAGTCCAGCCCCCTGCCTTCACTAGCAGGACCAAGTACTGATTTTTTGCCCTAGATCTCCAAGTGGCACACTCAAGGATTGAACCCACAACCCTGGGTCTAGCAGGCCAATGCTCAAACCGCTGAGCTATCCCTCCCGCATGTTATGGCTGACTCTCTTGCTTCCTGGTCTGATGCCACCAGAGGTGAAGCACTCTAGGGAGTGACTGAAAAGTAATCTCTGTGCCTGCTCTCAGATAGGCACTGAGTAGCTCCAAAGGACCCATTCCTTTTCAGCTTATAGGACAGTGGTCTTAATTGTTGAGGATGGCATATGATCCTACACTGTAAACCACAGCAGAAGGTTCTCCAGTAACTGATGTGAAGCTTATGGGCTGCATTGTTGAGTGAAACATACATCTCTTTAAAACACATGGCTTGAGTTTAAGGAGAGAGATGAAATGTTGGAAGCTGAGCAGACAACGTGTTTGGCTTTAGATAAGTTTAAAGAAGACTTGTTATTGAAGTGGCTCATGTGAATGAGTTAACATGCAAGAATTTATTGTGCTTTCACTTCCTGTGCTCCTATTTCCTGTCTGGGTGTTAAAAGGAAACCCTAATCAGTACGTTGTGATTAACCACCAATACAGTAGTAAATTCAGTGTTTTAGGTTTACTTGCCTGTGAACATTGTTGTTGTCAAGAACAGAATTGCGCAGTCCACAATTCACAATGGGAATCATGAACACTGAACTCCGCGTTCACTGAATTCATTGCTTGTGTATTGAAAACAGAGTAACTTCTGACCTGACAGCTACAAAGTACACTTTGAAGCTGAGGAGCTGACATGAGTTTATTTCAATCTTTCCTCGCCCAGCAGATGGCACTATGCAATAATGGGATTTTTACCTAATGTTCATGTGATGTAATTGGATCATAATTGTTTAAAATGTAAAAGACCTATTAGATTGTTGAGTCCATCTCACTGCTAGCACAGAATATAGTCCCTGGAGAGAGGGGTTAGATGCTTATTTCTTTTAGACTATTGTAGTACTCTCTTGTCACATTGGGCCTGATTCTGTGTAGGCCACTTTTACAACTATTTAGCACTGTTGATTTCGAGTGAGTTGCCCTGAACCATTTTAATCAAGATCGAAATCAGGCTCACAATATTTTGCAGATGAAATGAGTCCCATTATTATTTAAAAAGCTCGGATGCCTTTTAAACATGTTTAATTTGATGTAACATACAAAAGATAGCTTTCTCATATAATCGGATGACCCCCATTCTTGCTTAACCCTTTTGGAGCTGTACTATTCTCTTATTGACAAGGTTTTGTAGAACATGGTGTAGTACAGTGGTTCTCAAACTAGGGCGCCGCTTGATCAAGGAAAGCTCCTGGTGGGCCGGGCCGGTTTGTTTACTTGCTGCGTCCACAGGTTTGGCTGATCGCGGCTCCCACTGGCCATGGTTCGCCGCTCCAGGCCAATGGGGGCTGCAGGAAGGGTGGCCAGCATGTCCCTTGGCCCGCAGTGCTTCCTGCAGCCCCCATTGGCCTGGAGCAGCGAACCGTGGCCAGCGGGAACTGCGATTGGCTGAACCTGCGGACATGGCAAGTAAACAAACTGGCCCAGCCCGCGAGGGGCTTTCACTGAACAAGTGGCGGCCCTAGTTTGAGCACCACTGCTATAGTGTTCTGATGTGTTATCTTTTGGATCTTGTGTAGGATCTTTTCACCTGCTCTCCTCTCCATTCAGTAATGCACTATCACTGAAAAGCTCAACTGTTTGATCAATGCATAACATTTCAACTGACTTTCATCAGGAATCTTTAGCTCCACCTGTCACTTGATCTTGCAGACGTCTGAAGCATGTGTGCCTCTTGCCAGTTCTGTAAGCTTTTCTTTTCAAAGACCTGGTTGGCAAATGCTGCAAACTTCAGGCAACAAAGCTGAAGTAAATTTAGATGATGATCCTTCTAGTTTTTTAGACTGATAGCTTCAGACCATTTTCTTCTCTGTTGCTGAAAGCAGCACAATCAAGATTTGAAAAGCCATTATTTACTACTGGGGCAAAAGAAGACCTGAGTTCTAATTCTGGCTCCAGCATGGATTTCTGTATGGCATCTAGGTCAAGCCACTTAACGTGTCTAAGTGGTTTCTAATATCTAAAATGGGGATAATACTTCCTTACCACACAGGTGTTATGAAGCAAACTTGTAAAGTACTTTGAAGCTGGAAAGTGCTAGGTAAAGTTAAATATTATTGTTATTTTTAATTGAATCGTAAGTAGCCTGTACAGCAACAAGGAAGCCTTCTGAGCCACTGCATACTGAATGGGCCCTTCAAAGTAGCCTGATCCTTTTCAATTTTTCAGAGACATTAATAGTTTCCTGGCTCAGTGTTTTAGGAAATATCATCATAGTCTGGAGGAACCAGTAAAAACATAAGTCACCTATTTTGTTTGATCGTTTTATGCCAGGATATTTGATTCTGGGAGCTGGAGAAGGGGAAGAACTATTCCATTTATATGGGTGTAAGATGTAAAGTTTTAAGTCTACTTTCATAAAGTATGCAAAATTCAGAAACTAGAATCTGAACTCCATGTGAAAAACAGAATGTTTCTGAGTTGTTAGGCAGAGGTTCAAGATAGTTTTAGCAAACAGTTTAACAATAGAAGCAACCAAACTGGATAGACTAAATCAATAATCCTCTTAATTACCTAAGTGCAGTGTTATTTTTCTTCCTGAAATGGTCACTGCTTCTGCACTAGCTAGGAGGGAAATAATTTTTGGAGAGGGGCATTTGTTGGCTTTAATCATACTTTGTGCTCCTAAAATGGCAAGGACTTAAAACAAGTTAAAGTTTGAAACTTTATAAAAATGTAGCAAATATTATATAAGAGCAGCAGCATTTTACTGGGTGTGGCCAGTTTGTTTACCTGCCGTGTCCGCAGATTTGGCCAATCACAGATCCCACTGGCCATAGTTCGCCACTCCAGGCCAGTGGGGGCTTCAGGAAGCAGCGCGGGCTGAGGGACATGCTGGCCACCCTTCCAGCAGCCCTGTAATGATGCCGGACTCACCCCTCCGGTGCCTCCTGCTGGTTGTCCTGGGAATTAGCTCTTCCAGCCTATGGAGTGCCCTCTGCAAGCCGGTGTCCCACTGGCGCTGGCCCCTGTGTCCCTCCCAGGACCCAGTGCCTCTTGTGTTTGGGGTGCGTCCCCCTGGCAATATCCTCACAGTCTCAGAGTCTCCCCACCCAGGGGAACACCCACCCCCCTATCTCTACCTCACCTCAGTTCTAGGCTACTGCCAGTCACCAACTCGCCGCCACACCCTGGGGCAAACTGCAGTGTCAGCCACTCATCATGGGCAAGGTTGAGTCTGGACCTGCTGCCTCTCTCTGCAACCCAGTACCTCTGTGGGGCCTTGGACAAGGCTCTGTAGCCTGGGGAGTTGCCAGCCTGGAGCTCCCCAGCCCCTCTGGCCTTTCCCTAGCCCTGCCTCACTACAGACACTCTGAATTCCCAGCAGCCAGGCCCCCTCTCTTTGAAGGCAGAGAAAGACTCCTCCTGGGCCTCTGGCTCGCAGCGTTTTTATACAGGCCAGTTGTGGCCTGATTGGGGCGTGGCCCAGCTGCGGCTGCTGTGCCAATCAGCCCAGCTTTTCCCCTGCCCCAGCCCTCTGCCAGGGCTGCTTTAAGCCCTCCTGGGCAGGAGCGGGGGACCACCCTGCTACAAGCCCTCATTGGCCTGGAGCGGCGAACTGCAGCCAGTGGGAGCCGCAATCGGCTGAACCTGCAGACGTCGCAGGTAAAGAAACCAGCTCGGCCCGCCAAAGGCTTTCCCTGAACAAGCAGCGGCCCTAGTTTGAGAACCACTGCTCTAAAATAAAGCCTTTCCTACCCGTCCACACAGGTAAAACTCTCCTCCAGGCTCTCTTCATCTCGCATCTTGATTATTCTCTCTGGCCTTGACAAATGTCACCTTGCCCTACTCATATCCATTCACAATGATGCTTCAAAGATCATTTTCCTAGCCAGTCGCTCTGACCATGTCATCCTTCTCTCTGCATCCCTTCTTCTCTATTTTCAAATGTCAACAGTTTGTATTCACTTTCAAGGCCTTCAGTCCCTTCCCAATCTATCATCTCTCAGTTGCTACTGAGCTGTTGATGCTTGCCTTCAATCAGCCCATGATGCCAGCCTCTATTTGACACTTATTAAATTTTCAGTCATCTTTGTGTCTTCTCTTGTGCCAATGCTCATGCTTGGGAGGCGTTCCTCGTAAATATCTGCAGAGATACCTCATTATCCACCTTCCAATCCCTGCTCAAAACTCTCTTTTCTTGTGATGACTACAAAAAACTTGACAACAGTTGAATTGCTGGTGTGCAGAGACAGCTGCCTATCATGATGAACAATAGAGAGACGAGGTAGGTGATAATCTAATTGTTCACTTGTACTCCCTCGTAAGTACTCCCCTGTCAGTATCCATCTGCATAGATTGTAAGCTCCTTGGGGTAGGGGCTATCTTTTTTGTTCTGTGTTTGTACAGGACCTAGCACAGTGGGGTCCTGGTTTGTGACTAGGGCAGATACTACGATAATACAAATAATAATAATAATAATCAATAAAAATATTTGATTTGAAATAATGGAAAGCAAACCATAAAATGTCTGTAATAGACATCAGGCCATGTTCTGATCTCAGTTACACCAGTGAAAATCCAGAATACTGAATACTGAAAAATGCTACATGTCACAAAGCTGACTTAAGATATCTGGAAGACTTACGAGTGTATTTTGTTTTAGGGCTAAGGAATAACCTACCTAAAATTTTGGTCGTAGCTAAATTCCAGGTTATTGAGAGTGCTGAATGGGATTCTTCATACTGTCTTGTTTTTAGAACCATATATTTTAATAATATTTATTTACGTGATGGAGCCTTAACCTGAAAGTGCCTTTCCTACAGTATGTTTTAATATTTTATTTCCATGATGTTCCAGCATCCGAAGATTGCCAGCCTGCACCACAGTGACCCAACAGCATATCTATATTATACAAGAGAATAAGAATGGCCATACTTGGCTAGGTGGAGCATTGGTCTGACTTAGTATGGCTATTCTTATGTTCTAAAGAAAAAGCCAAGCCAGTTATTAAAATATGTGTCTTTTACCTTTGTATACGGTTATAGAAATAACCTAGTATTTTTAATGTCTTTAGAAGCATTTATTTATATATTTTGGTGAATGCTTTATTTTTTATCTTAAATGTTCTGTATTTTCCTTTAGAAAAGCAAAGGACCATATTTAGGATGGGTCATATCTCAAAGACCTTACTTGATATTAATGGTGTCCTTACTGAGGCAGAGTTCCCAGTAAGCATGTGGATGAAGTCCTGGTCACAACCTCCCCAGTCTGCTGTGCCTGTAGAGTGCAGCCAGTCATAGTAATTAACCCAGCTCTGCCACCCCAACTCCTCAGTAGCATTCAAGAGATTGCTAGGTCTACCTTGTGACTAACTTCTGCCTGGGTGTGTTATGTGCAGCAGGAAGTCTCCTGTGCACTTTCCCCATTTCCCCCTAGCACATGCTCTGGGGCGGGGAAGGATGGTACCTCCCTCTAGTGCACCCTGCAGGGAGCAGTCGGAATTTGTCGCAGTGCTTGGGAGGTCATGCACTGTGTTCTCTCATTTAATCTTCTGTCTTCCTGCAGTATTAGAGACCAAGTATAATATTTGTCAGTAATCTGGAGAAACTGAAGTGTAACACTTACTTCATCCTACACAGCTATGTTTTGGAAATGAAGTGCAGCACTGACAGAGAACGCCACCACCGTAGCACATTGCACCATACAACGTTACACAAACTTTTTTCCACAACGGGAAAAAGTAAACACGGATCCTTTCAACATTCACTGTAACCTCAGAAGGAGTTGATATGCTGTTGTCATTCACTAAGAATCCAAAATTTGTTTAGACAGCAGTTCATGTGCCACAGATTCACATCAACAAGCCGTTGAGGATGTCAGAAATAGGGTACAATTCCTCAGTTGCCTCATGAAAACACAGTCTGGACTGCAGGAAGTATAGCTACTGAATATAGCTGCTGTTGCATTTTATGAATCAAACAAATTGTTAATGTTATGATTGCACAAGTAGGCAACATCCCTTGAGAGCATTTAACATTAACTCCTGCCAGAAATCTGTCCCTTATGTTTTTCAGAGAATTTCCTCTCTGCCTCTTTACAGCTAATGAGCCCACTTCTGGTTCTTTGTACTTTTTTCCACTCATACGGGTTTAAATTAATCAGCTCCTGAGACTGCACTGCACTCCACTGCTTGTTACTGGAGTAGACAATTTGGAGATCTTATTAGCTCACCAGATGTTGTCAGGTGATTATCCAGCTAGCTGTAGTTACCCGAATTGTCTTTTGTTTTTCCTGCCTGTGTCTGGCTAGAAAATTGGCAACCCTTTTGTTTTTGATATGGACCATTGTCCCCTTGAGAGGAGCTGGTTACACAGTACTCTGCCTGGGGCTACACCTTCAATCTGCTAATAAACTGAAGCTGGTCCTGAATGTGTTTGCCACTTGGCAGTATCTTGCTGGGAGTTCATGACTCCAGTTGCTGCATAGTAGTTCCAGAGTGGAGTTGAAGGTGTTGGTTTCGATCTGTAAAGCTTTTAAATTGGCTTTGAAACTGTCTCCCTAAAAAACCGTTTCTTTCTTTGTGTGATATTGCTGCTGTTCTAGCAAGCAAGGTGCTCAGAGTAGATGCCTACCTGCCAAGGCCTACCTGGAGTGGCAGTCACACATTTGGCCCTGCTGTCAGTTTCCCTCAGACTTGCTGAAAGGACCCTCATAATCAGGGCTGCAGAGAATAAGCAGTGTTCTCCCAGCAGTCCCACCTTCCAGGAAATATGAGCTGCTTTCAGGACTGATGAGCTCCCAGAACTCCCTCGGCCTGTTGTGCCTCTTCGGTGCAGTAGGGTCAGACATCAGGGAGTAGGAGGAGGAAGTCAATGCTGGCTGCTTCACACCTGCCTGCCTCCTGCACTAATGGGATATTTGGGAAGGATGCACTTTTCTCAGATTTCTGGCTAATTGACTAGTGCTTTCATGTCGCTTAGCTGATAGTGCTGGACTTGTTGTGTAGTTGAGCTTTGAAATGTGTGAGCATTGTCTGCGTGTGTGTATGTATATATACATACACCTACGTGTGTGTGGGGACATGCCTTCAAAATAAATAAATAATATACATATAATATATTTGACACTGACATGTCAACCAGCAATTAAGACATATGTCCTAAACAACGAGAACCAGATTCAATAATAAAAATTCCACCATCTTTCACACCAGACAACTCCAGTCCTTGCTGCAAAAGGGTTCTTCAAGCACTGAAGCTAAATTTAAAAAACCTCAACAAGTTATATTCCACTGTAAGCTAGCAGACCGAAACAGAAGAGAAAAAAAGAGAGTCTAAGTATTGCTTACATTGTATTTGTGTTCTTGTGTCATAACGTGTGTCTTGGCTGTAGTTATTTTGTGAAAATAAATCTGATGTATTCAGTTAGGTTGACTATCTTATGGACACTGTGTATAGAGCAAATACAAGGCAGAAACATTATCTTCAGACTTGTCTGTAAAGGGCCTAGCACGCTTTTGGCTCTGTATTAATAATAATAATAAAGGCCAAAACCTCACTGCTAGCTAGTGAACAAAAAAACCCCTGTACTTTGAAGCTGTGTCATCTGAGAGTTATATTTCATTAGAGCTGATATTAAAAACTCCAATGTCAGGCAAGAAATGTAGCTGAGTTCAAGTGTACAAAACATACAGGAAATTTTTTCCTAATGTGTTGTCACTTTAGAAGTCTGGCAGTCATTTAGCTTCACTCATAAAACTCCTAGCATCCATCTTCGTTTTTAAGTCCTCAAAAGGGGAAGTCCTCATGGCCATTTTCTCTAAATGTTAAAAGCTTTGTTTCCAGTGGTAAATGCCATTTCTATTAAAGCTGAGTGCTCTGAAAGCTTCAAAAACCAGTTATGAGGACTCCTGCTCTCTGAGAACTACAGACCAGACGGCCACCAGGATCGCCATGAGTTGGCCTGAGGAGAATGCCAGATATCTGAAGTGACAGTGTTTTAAACATCGATTCAGAGAAAAGCAAGCGGCACTTAAAGAAGTCACGGATATTACAGGCTTAAAAACAAAAATTGTCAAACCCTCTTTTCCCACTAGGGGGCTTATAGACAGTCTTGTTTTAGTGCAGACTTTTTGCATTTGTGGACCCCTAAACATTTTGAATGGAGGTGCGGACCCCTTTGGAAATCTTACATGTGGTCTGCAGACCCTAAGTGGTCATCAGACCACAGGTTGAAAACCACGGTTCTGTGGTAGCAACTAACCTTTCACGGACCCCTTACACATAGTCTGTGGACTCCCGGTTGAAAACCACTGCTTTAGTGGAAATGAAAATGTGCACAATAATTGTAATGGGCTGGTTGTTGTCACTATAATTAAAAGCTGCAAAAGAGTTTATACTCAAATCTCCTGTTTTCACAACCTTCTGAAACATTTACTGATCAGGCTGATATTTTCCATGCATGGACACAGTAAAAATGTGAAGGCTTTTTTTTTTTTTTTTATGCTTTGAGAAGTTTAGCAATTAAAAGAGGGTTAAAAAAGATGTGTAAATGAAATCCTGACCACCTTTATTTCTGTGGGATGAACCTGAATACATTTGAACTTTGAAATGTCAAATGTGGTATGTAAGTGTGCTTAACTAGCTAAATGTTAGGATTACTATGGTGGCAGGAGAGAATACTTCGTAACAGGTAATGGTACATGTTGGAGTTGGAGAGTTTGTGCAGAGATATGTAGTCATCTTTTTTTTTTTCCACTGTCTGAAAAGTTTGACTGGATTTTCAAAGTAGAAAAACTGGGACACCTGTATTCCTGTAGAATTTAATAGAAACTTATAATCTTGCCTAGGTTTTTTGACCAGCCAGACGGAATTTAATAGAAAAATTATATAATTGTTCAGCAAAACTTACAGAAGCAGTCTTGTGGTCTATTATTTTCTGGAGTACCCTATTTATGTGATGCCTGTCAGGGGCGGCTCTAGACACTTCGCCGCCCCAAGCACGGCGTCATGCCGTGGGGGGCGCTCTGCCGGTCGCTGGTCCCGTGGCTCTGGTGGGCCTCCTGCAGGTGCCTGTGGGAGGTCCACCGGAGCCGCGGAACCAGTGGACCCTCCGCAGGCATGCTGCCAAAGGCACCCTGCCTGCCGCCCTCCCGGCGACCAGCAGAGCGCCCCCCGCGGCTTGTCGCCCCAAGCACGCGCTTGGCGTGCTGGGGCCTGGAGCTGCCCCTGATGGCTGTTAAACTCTAGAGTTCTCCTTATGGAAAAGTCCTATAGAGATGTGGAGGAAGCACAGGGTATAATAGTGGTGGGGTGTTGGTGAGCCTGAACAGGTGGGTTTGGCCCTTTGGCCTTGATCTTGCAAACTGATCCCTGTGAACAGATCCCTGCATTTCCATGGAGCCTCACTGACTTCTCTGTGGCTCCGTGCGAGCACGGGTGTCCAGCAGTGTGGATCAGCTTGTGGTATCAGGGCCTGCATATGAGTGATTTCAAATTAGGGTTATCAGAGGGTTCACTGAGAGGCCACAAGGGGAGGGCAGTGTGGAAACATGCAACAGGCCTGGTTAGGAGAGATCCTTGATGTGTACCTCTGTTCAGCCAACCTATCAGTTTCATTTGCTCAGGAAAGCAGTTTGCCGGAATTGTAAAAACTGGATAAACCACCCTTATTTTGCTCAAAATGGTAGTGACACAGACAGGCCTTGAAAACAGGAACATTCCCAGCTTTCAGGACACATGATTATCCTGTACTTGGCTATTCCCGTAATAAGTGATGTGATTGCTACTATTTCAGATTGGTGGGTGTTTTCTCTTCACAGTTACCATAGTACCAGTGAAACAGATACATACAGTATGTATAGATGAACTATAAAAAGACATAAGTCCATAACACAGATTTGCTTTCAGCACTATATTTATGGCATAACGGTGTTAACTACAGTAACTTTTTGCCTCTCACTAAAGCTGCATGCACTTAGTGCTCTCTGTTTTAGGTCACGTGTATATTTGTTGTAAGTACCCAATCGTGCTCTGTTCCTATTGAGGTCAATAGGCCTACTAACCTTAATTTGCAATTATGAAATTGCAGAACTACTGATTTTAGTATGTAGCCTCTCACTGAAATCAGCCTGTGTGCCGGATATCTGGCAGGTAGCTAATGTAACACTGATTTATAAGAGGGCTTCAGATGACATCCTTGCAACTACAGGGAAACTGGTAGAAACTCTAGTGAAGGAACAGAATTACCGGATACATATATAACTCAGATTTGGTAGGGAAGAGTCAACATGACTTTTGTAAAGGGAGTCACGCCTCACCAACCTGTTAGAATTTTTTGAAGGCGTCAACAGGCACATGGATAAGGGTGATCCAGTGGATATTTGAATTTTCAGAAAGCTTTTGACAATGTCTCTCACCAAAGGCTCATAAGCAAACTAAACAGTCATGAGATAAGTGGGAAGGTCCTCTCATGGATCAGTAACTGGCTGAAAGATAGGAAATAAAGAGTAGGAAAATATGTTCCTAATGGAGAGAGGCAAATAGTGGGGCCACCAATGAATCTGTACTGGGACATGTGGTGTTCAACATATTAATTAATGATCTGGAAAAGGTGGCAAACAGTGAAGTGACAAAGTTTGCAGATAATACAAAGTTATTCAAGATAGTTAAGTCCAAAGGAATCTCACTAAACTGGGTGATTGGATGACAAAATGAGAGATGAAATTCTACATTGCTGAGTGCAAAGTAATGGAAAAAATAATCCCAACTTTACATATGCAATGATATGTTTTAAAAGAGCTGTTACCACCCAAGAAAGAATTTGGACTCACTGTGGACAGTTCTCTGAAAACTTCCTCTCCATGCGCAGCAGCGGTCAAAAAGGCTGTATCCAGTTTAGGTGGTGGTGTTTTATTAAAGTGTGGAGCTGGTCACCACCTCTCATCTGTTGTGGTTGAGAGCAGTGGAAAGGAGTAGATAATTGGTATTGTAGCTATTAGTGTCTGCAGCAGTGGATTTCAGCTGTCCCCATTTGTGAGAATTGCAGTGACTGAATGGCAGAGAGAAGCAAATGGAAGCTAGCTAGCTACTTGAACAGAGCCGCTGTACTGGAAATGTGGAGATATGTATCAGCTTTGAAAGAGATAATGATGTGTTTGAGCTCCTGGTGAGAACAGAGTCCCTGAAAAACTAAAAAAAGATTGACTGTGGCTGAGAGTGTCAGCAAAGAACCATAGAGACATCATATACTTGTGGTGATAGCTATTATAAGAATGCATTGAAAGAAGGAGTCTCGATAGCTCATGAACAGTGACTGCTGGTGCAGAATGTCACAGGAGTTCAAATTTTCTCATTGCCCTAAAGTGTTTCAGGAGCTGAACTCTTCTAACCTCACGTCGTCCCTCAATAATCTTGTGTTCTATATGATTTCTGCAGTACCTCTTGGGCCAGTAGTGTTGTGTGCTAACTGTGTGCAGGCTCAGGTTGTCAAGTATTATTTCTGTTTTCCATATTAGAATGTGAGCGGAATCCATCGGAGGATAGTGAATTAGTGTGCTTCCCTCATTTCTGTTCACAGCAGGATATATTTCTGTTTTGCCTTAGTGTAGGGAACTAGAAGGGCTCTTGTATGTATGTTAATTGTACACTGTGTTTCTAAACTCAGGCCTGATCTACACTACGCATTTAAACCGATTTTAGCAGCGTTAAACCGATTTAACGCTGTACCCGTCCACACAACGAGGCCCTTTAATATCGATATAAAGGGCTCTTTAAAATCGGTTTCTGTACTCCTCCCCAACGAGAGGAGTAGCGCTAAGTCGGTATTACCATATCGGATTAGGGTTAGTGTGGCCGCAAATCGACGGTATTGGCCTCTGGGTGGTATCCCACAGTGCTCCACTGTGACTGCTCTGGACAGCAATCTGAACTCGGATGCAGTGGCCAGTAGACAGGAAAGCCTCGCGAACTTTTGAATTTCATTTCCTGTTTGTCCAGCATGAGCTCTGATCAGCACAGGTGGTGATGCAGTCCAAATCCAAAAGAGCTCCAGCATGGTCTGTACGGGAGATACTGGATCTGATCGCTGTATGGGAGACAAATCTGTTCTATCAGAGCTCCGTTATAGAAGACGAAATGCCAAAGCAGTGTTGAAAAAATCTCCAGGTATGATACAGAGTCCACAGCAAAGTGCTGCGTGACATGCGTAATGGAAGCCAAAGAATCAAATGGACGCTCATGGAGGGAGGGAGGGAGGAGTACGAGGATTCCAGCTATCCCACAGTCCCCGCAGTTTCCGAAAATCTATGCATTCTGGCTAGTTCTAATGCCTGTGGTCAAACACATTGTCCGGGGTGGTCAGGTCTATCTTGTCAATTACCACCCTCCCCCCTCGTGATAGAAAGGGGGGGGATCGTTTCTTGACTTTTTTTATGTCACCCTATGTATACTGCATGCTGCTGGTAGACACGGTGCTGCAGCAGTAAACAGTAGCATCCTCTCTCCTCTCCTCCCAGTGGCAGACGGTACAGTGCAGTAGGATGATTAGCCGTCCTGGTCAGAGCCATGAGTGCTCCTGGCTGGCCTCAGGTGAGGCAGCCGGGGTGCCTGGGTAAATATAGGATGATTCCCAGTCACTCCCATTAGATGGTACAGAACGGCTGGTAACCGTCCTCCTCATAGCAACTGGGGCTGAGCTCCATCAGCCCCCTCCCTTTCATGTGTAAAGAAAAGATTCTTACTGGTGGACTATAATAGCAGCGGGATGCTGGGCTCCTCTCCCACACCACTTTAATGTCCTGCCTGGACTATCATAGCAGCTGAGGTGCCTCCTTCCTCATTTTATCTCAGTACAAATCAGTGTTTCTTATTCCTGCATTCTTATTACTTCATCACACAAATGTGGGGGACACGCACGGTAGCCCAGGAAGGTTGGGGAGGAGGGAAGCAACAGGGTGGGGTTGTTGCAGGGCACCCCTAGAAGGCATCGGCTCATCATTTCTGCAGGATCTGACACGCGAGCGGCTGTGCTCTTCTGATACCTGGTTCTCTAGTCACTTGCCCATATTCTAGGCAGGACTGACTCTATTTTAGATCCATAAAGGAGGATTGACTCGGGGAGTCTTCCATTTTTGTCTTTGCGCCCCTGCCGCCCAGCCGGGGCACCCATGACAGCAGCAGATTAGTACAGAATGACAGATAACCATCATCTCATTGCCAATTTACAATGGCGCAGCAACGATAAGACGACTGATAACCATCTCTGCTGTCATCAAAGGCAATGATTACTGCTGTGTCAGCGGCATCCAGTACACATAGGTGAAAGTAAAAAAAAGCTGAATGGTCCATGTTGATGCTATGGCATCTGCCAGGGCAATCCAGGGAAAAAGGGCGCGAAATGATTCTCTGCCGTTGCTTTCCCAGAGGAAGGAATGACTGATGACATTTACCCAGAACCACCCGCGACAATGATTTTTGCCCATCAGGCACTGGGATTCAACCCAGAATTCCAAGGGGCGGGGGAGACTGCGGGAACTATGGGATAGCTATGGAATAGCTACCCACAGTGCAACGCTCCAGAAATTGACGCTAGCCTCAGACCATGGACGCACACCACCGAATTAATGTGCTTAGTGTGGCTGCATGCACTCGACTTTATATAATCTGTTTTACAAAACCGGTTTATGTAAAATCGAAATAATCCTGTAGTGTAGACGTACCCTCAAGGTAGAGACTTACTATGGCTTGATCCTGCACTAGTCAAGTCAATGGATTTTTTTCTGTTGTCTTCAATGTGAGCAGGAGCAGGCTCCTAGATAGTTGATTCACAAGCGAGACAGGTGGGTAAGATCTTTTCTTTGGCGTGTGCTGTTTCTCAAGATGGTGCTATTGTGCTTTGTTCTTCATTTTGTTGTGGTTTACAAGCTGATTTCTATTCTTCTGCCTAAGAGCGTATGGCCTTGGCATCTCAAGTCTTTCAGTATTGTTGGTTTATTGCTGATGGAAAGGATTTCAGCACAGCCTTCCCTGAGTTGGATTTCTACATTTGTTTTATGTTTGTTTAGTGATATTTGCAGTATTGCCATCCCCAAGCATTCAAAAATTGTCAGGTCCCCGAAATCATGACACTGGCTTAAAAATAATTAGATTCAAAACCGAAGCTGGGTTCTTTTAATTTGCTTTCTAGGATTTGAGCCTTTAGAGGGTCAACTTTTTCAAACTTTCATCTAGACAACTAGGAAGGCTAGAAACTTTTTTGTTTAAATTAAACCTGAGTGTTTCTCAAAATCATTGACTCCAGGAGCTCGGGATAAAGGAAAACACCAAACAGTACAAGACTTGTAATAAAATCATGAGAGTTGGAAACACTGGGTGCCAGTCATGAGTACATTTGAAACTTCAGTTAGGCTCCACATGGGCACCAGAGTTTGTTTTAGTGGATCCAGTTGCTAGATCAGAGGCATAATTACTTGGGCTTGGGAGTTATTTTTAGTGGTCTTTTGATATGTTAATTTAATTTTGTATGTATTTTTTTAACATCTAGTAGTATTTGAGCATTGAGTGTATTCATGGTTGACGTCCCATAGCCAGAAAGTCTCAGTGGGACTCTTGATGCAAGGCTCTGTTTGGGCTGATCTGATTGCAGGATTGGGGCCTTAAATTGTAATTTAAATAATAAAAAATAGACAATTCTTTTTAGAACCATCTAGAAGTTCACATGCCTAAATTCAGTAAACACGTCAGCTTGCTGCTGTAAACCTCTTTCCTTGCCCCATCTCCCCATTACTGTTTGTTACCATCACCTCCACCACAGCACACATTTCATCATGTCCAAATTAGAGAGTAATCGCTGTGCACCCAGTGCATCTCATTCTTCTGTTTGTACTGTAAAGCAGCCAGCATATTTTTGGGTGCCGTGAAAATAACTTTACATCAGTGAAGAAGAAAACAAAGAACCTCCTAGCTGGGTTTACCTCTTTGAAGAACACTTGAGTGAACAGGCTTTGCAGCATGGCCAGAAAGTCAACAAGCTGTCAGCAAAGTTGGGAAACAAATTCTCTAAGGTCGGATGTGAAATGGAGGACTGAGAACCCACTGCTTCCATCCCCACAGATACCAATGTAGGGCTGTCAGCTTAAGTGCCCCAACTGATCTCAGCTATAAGGGTAAACCACAAATAGATATGTGATCTTGGAGATACACAGGACCCGAACCCTGAAGGGCTTAATGCAGAATGCTGCTATTTGCTTACTGGCGACGTTACTGTATGGAGTGTATTATACCTGTCCTCCGGAAACCTGGCTTCCAGATTGTTTCTGGGTGCAATTCCAGGTTCTGTTTTTGATCTCTAAAGTGGCCCTGATCATGTAGTTCAAATAGTGGTTAGAATTCAGGGGTTGTTATTCTCAGAGTCTGTGGTGTACACTGGAAGAATTTGTGTTGTAAACTCTGAAATATTTTAACCATAGTAAACTATATTAATTTTGATACTTGTTGCGTAAAGAGACAATATCAGCTGAATTTTTGACTCCATATTCACATTTTGAAAAAACAGAAATGCTTTCGTGACATTTTAAAAAAATCTGCTGAAACAATGTTTGTGTTTGGCTTTAAAATTCCTCTGCACTGTAACAGGATGCTCGTTACTGCTTTGAGAATAAGAAACTAAAACTAGTTATGAACAGAAGTGAATCTGATCAGCCTAGTTTTCATTGTTCAAGCTGTGTGAAATCTGTATAAAGTAGTCGCACTACATTAAAATGGGCGATAGTAAATTAGAGTTATGAAATTTGTTCAGTGCTGATAATACAAAATGTTATTAGTGACATAGGTACAGAATCACTTGCTTAAGCACCATCTACCAACAATGGTGAATTAGACTCCCTAATAAGTCAACTTTCCTTTGCATTTAGCCAAAGTTTATTTTCAAGCTTTGTTGATTATTTGGTCCGTCCGTGCACCGTCAATCTGTGTTTCTAGCATACAGTAAATGCCTTTCTTCCCCTAAATTGTACCAAATGCTCAAGGGTGAGTGAAGGTACCCACACATTATAAAAGAAATGGAGGACATTTAGGTTGGTGTTCCATATCAAATATGGATAGTACAACTGAAATCATATAAATTTATAAACATTCTGCATGTAAGATTCTTGAGATATGAATCATCTATATTTTGTGTCATGTACAACATCAAGTCCACTATTGGAGCTTAACAAATTAATAATAATGCAGTGAAAAAGGCCATGTCTAGTAACGCTTCTCTCTGTTGATCATTAGTAAATAAGTACTGTCACTTTATGTTTCCTTAAGGCATTGGCAGCTTTCTCATCCCCTCCGTGTCTCCACATTTTGATTGTGATAGTTCTACACAGAGCTACAATCAGTTTCTGTGAGTAACAAGATTAGTAACATTAGAACATAACTTCCATCTTTTGATGGATATGATTGTGAGAATTCACTCCTGCAGAAAATGTGAATAATATCTGTCCATGTGCTCCTAAGATTGCTAAGGAAGTTCTGTCAGTTATTCTGCAGCTGCGTGCAAGTATCTCTTCCATTGATCCTTGGCCAACTTAGCTTGTTAAAACTTTCCTAGCGGCTCTGTTTTCATTCATCACTGCAGTTGTAAATGCATCTGTTAATAGCAGTTACTTTCCTTGAAATGTTACTAGCTTCCTTGACCTATATACTGCTCATCTAAAAAAAAAAAATCAATGTCTGTTTTTTTCAAAAGGAAAAGCTTTCAAGTTATCAACAAGTCTTGAACTTGACTTCTCCTCCATATCTACTGAAAAATGCACTGGCAGCTCAGCCCTAGGAACATTCAACAAACAGAGACATATGGAGGAAATGCAGCCATCTCTGGGATGAAACATGGCTGCTGTTTAACAGTGCACTACTGTAGCAGTTTTGGACAGGAATTGAAGGATCTTTTATCCAACTAAAACTGTAAGGAAAATCTTGGGAGATGGAATGAAATCATTCAGGTTGGAATTTGGCCAGAGCATGGGAGAGTGGGGATGGAGATTAACATCTTTAATGAGCACAAGTGGCCAAGACTTCCGTTTTAGATAAGACTCCCCAGAACAGTAACCTGAACAGAATGCTGTAGTAGGGTTTTCATACTGACTCAGGAGGAAATAAAGTCCATAGTAAAGTACTGACTCTCCAAAGTGCTTTCTGGAACACCTTATTTCCCCCTCTCAAAGTACTGGCTGCATCCATTGCAGCTTAGTTTATGAGATCAGGCAAAGTGATAGAATGAGGTTGAGTGGCTAATACTGTCATTTTGAGTTTTTCCACAGATTGTAAAGTACATTGAGTAAGACACTGCCAGTTTTACAGCATTATTCTTCTGAATAGAACTGCACTTCAAGGAGCTTCAGTTTTTAAGGTCTAAACATGTTGGGTTTGGGAAAAATTTCAATCTTTACACTCAGCCCAGCAATGTAAAAATTCAAACTATAGGTAACTTCTTCATGTTTTTCTACTTTTTGCTCCTGTCAGTCCTGAGGGGCTTTAGTGGGATGGGTCAGATTTTGATGTCATTTACTTCTTCATGCTTGCGAAATTGCTTGAAGACAATGTGGGACTGCACAAGTGTAAATAAGTCTACAGAATCTTTATTACTGGTAATGATGCACAGACTGCAAAGGTGGTTGGTGGGGGACCCCAGCTTGACTCTCAAATTCCAGATTGAATTAGGAGAGCTACAGTTGGAAAAGATCCTCATATTACATGCAAGCTGTTTATCTTTCATGTGGAATCACTGGGACCCGATGAATATGACTTCATCACTTTTTGTGGAATGACTACATTATGGGGGAGGGGCAGAGTAGGCTGTGATACAGCATAGCACCACCTTGCTGAAGCCATTACTTATTCTCCAACATTTCTGCTTTAGCTTTAAGAAAGAAAGTTTCTAGGCATTATGGTTGAGAGAAAACTCTTTACACGCCATGGGCAGTTTGACCAGTGCAGTAATGACTACCTAAGTCTGTAGACAGCCTGAAACTAAAGCTCTGACAGATGTGAACTGCCAATAAGTATTAACTCAGATGTCTGGGACTTAAAAATATCAACGTTTAAATCATGGACATTAAACTTTTATTGCTCATGAAAACATGGAAGAAAGGAAAGGGATGTCATATTTTGAAGAGCTGCACAATCTCCTGTGATTAACATTGTATTTCGGTGACATGAGAATGGGTGCCATTCGGGAGATACTACCCTAATAAAGAAGTAGCCAAGACCAGTGAGCCTAGCAGAGTGCACATAATCATGTTTTGAACATTCTGCAGTCTGTTGTGAGCAGTATCTCAGGTAGATGGAGGTGATTGTGTGGATTGGACCTAGGAAAAGTACCATTACCTTCGTTCCTTTCCACACCCACCAGTTCAACCCTTGTTTATAGATCTTTAACTTCAAGCTTGCCTCAGCATGAAACTCCTTAGAAGCAGTCTGTTCAGCAACTGTAAGAAGCCACATTGTACCTGGATTTACCAAGACTGACAATGTGCTGGAGGCAGGTTTTTATTTCAAAATTTGTGGGGTTTTTTCCAAAGGAGGCCTTCAAAGAAGAAATGTGCTGTGGGAATCCCTTGGGTAAGACCTACCATATACAATAAGAGCTGCTTGCAAGGTAGATCATATTTTGTTACCACCATATCCTTATATTGTCTTAAGGACATCCCGCAGTTTGTTGGCCGTACTGACTTGGCTACAGTGTGGACACAGAACTTTTGGACATGTCCACGAGTCAATGCATTCTAGGTTGGACTGGTTGCTGGTCTTTCCTTTAGATCTCTGCCTCCAGTTTCTCCAGTGTCTTACAGATGGAGTCGTTTCTATACAGGTCTAGTAAATCTCTCCTGTTGTGTTTCCCTCTCTCTCCTTTTTCAGGATCCACTGCTTTCATGTTCATTAAAAAAGCTCACAAGGCATATTTCTTTGTTCATCTCCATTCCATTTAGTAAGTGTTTTGGGAAATCTGCGCTCATGGAGTGATGGAGAGGAACCAAGTTACTTGCAAAGTATCCATTTCCATTATCTGACATACTGAACTCCTCATTGTACACTCTCCTTTAACTAGGCTACCTACAGTACTTTATTTTGTACAGTGCTGTCTCTTTTACAGTCAGGCTCAGGTGCATTCTAAGTATCTTACATTTATTAGCTGGGATGCGATGACATGAGTATGGGTATGGCTAGTTACATTCTTCTTGACCTGGGGAGCGTGAATATCCTGCTGTGCTGAGGAAGAGCTGTGTGTGCTCAGAAAGAAAAACAGGAACTCCTCCAAGAAGTGAGTAATTCTGTTTTTATTATGCCCATCATAAGTGAGTGCAGATAGACATGATACCAGTTATACCAATATGCAGTACTTCTCCTGTTTTGCTTACTCTACAAACCTCAGTTTCCTGCTTCTTGTCCTCTCTCACCGAGTTACATAAAACCTGCCCTACCCCAAGTGCATGCAAAGAGTACACTTTGTGTCAGGCTCAAAGAAGAAGGCTTTTGTGCTGCTTTTCCGGGATGGAAAGGCATAATAAGCTTTTAAACAGAGTATTGTGTGTAATATACCATTTAATAGTGAAATGGTCCTTTGTTAATGCTTCAGCAAGTCAACCATTTTCTTAGTCAATCAGTTACTATATGTGCCTAACACTAACTGTTCATGAGATTAAGTAAAACTTTCATGTCTGTCAATGACATGCCCATGGATATGGCTTGTTCATAGTTTTTCATTTTTGATTTCTTCAGCTGTCCTCCGAGACTTTGAAAATGTTTCTAACAATTCTTATTGACTGCAATGACACACGTTAATGGAAATATGGCAAACAACTGCAGGCTATAAAATTCAGTGAGTAAGATGCTCATGACTGTAGCAGATGTGTAAATGTTTAATTTTTACATCAGCAGAAGCTTTTCATGGAGAAATCCTCTTTTCTTCTAAAAACAATTGCCAGCAAGTTTTTCTCTTAAAAGTTTGTTCAACATTACTGTTTGCTTTGCCAAAACTTGATGCTACTTATTTTTGTGATGCTCAGTAAATAATAATCTAATTTGTTGCACAATATCTTTCCTCTCTTAGTGGAAAAAGTTGACACAGCTATTGGATTTGTAAAAAGAGACTCATATTTAAAAAAAATACTAAAGTGTCAATAGCCTTTGATTTGTGTCTTTATCCTATTTATGAAGGAGTAGATGAAGTCTGTTTATATTTGATTTGTTGTTTTGTAGAGTTAAAATGCGTTATTTGATTTTATTTATATAGCACTGCAAGGGGGCATGGTGGTTTATAGGAGAACATAAACCTGATGGGATTTTAATTTGGTATGGGTATTTGTGAAATGTAGCAAAGTGCTTTGTCTCCGTGTATACATTGAGTGAGTGAGTAAGTTTTGGCTCCCTAAGTGGTTTTTATAAATGTTAAATTACAAACATCGAAACTAAATGCTATTCCACTAAAATCAATGGGACCAGGGTTTGGCTTATGGCAATTAAATCTAGACCAGATTCTGCTCTGTTAGACTGGTGTAAACCCAAAATAATTCACTTATTCTGTTTCAGGTGAATACTCTAGAGTAGGTGGGTAATGTAAATACGGTAATGTTCTACAAAGATGCTTAGTTTTCAACTAGGATGTCTTTAGATGGATTATCTCAGTTGATTGCAACTCCCACAGTATCATATGAGGAGAGGGGCATTTTCTAAGGTAGCTAGGACTTGAAACAAAAGAGCTTTATAGATCAAAGCCAAAACCTTAATCTTTACCCAGGAATCATCTGGCAGCAAATACAAAATATATCACAGCATTCTCTCATCTTTCCTTTTGTGTAAACTAGCACAGAAATGCTAGCTAAGATCCTTTTTGTAAGACAAACTTTGTCCTCAGCTACACCCCTGCAACCCCACTGCCCATTTAACTCCAGTCTTACGGATGGAACTGAAGGCAGAATCTGGCTTCTAATTATGTTGAAATGTTATGAATCAGTTTCCCATCCTATAAATGTGACAGCCAAAGCAAACAAGATGTTAATAACTCAGCCATGCTGGCTATTTTGTCATTAATTAACACACACAAAGAAGCAAAAGCATAATTGATGGTCATGTTATTGACTCCATTTCAGTGCTTTTAAAAGCAAATGACTATCTGTGGGAGGAATGCTTGACATACCACCAGCATAAAAAAGATATCCATAATAGGAATTTTGTTTTGTAGTCCTTTGAATATGAAGCCAGCAGACCTTACAATCCTCTTACAAAACATACTAAGTTTTGATAACTAGACCCCCTGCGGAATTAAAAACAAAAACAAAAACAACCTGATCTTGAGCTCCTTCCAAAGTACTAACAGCTCTCTTGACGTTTTATGGTTTAGGGAGCAAAATATAAAAACTGTCTGTAAGGGCACAGGATGCCAACTATTCTGAAGAGATAAAAATTTTTGATTATTTTACAGGCCATGAACTGCCTGACTATAAATCAGCGTTAGGGGCTATAAAATTTGTGCTTCAGTTTTTTGGAACAGATTTTCAGACGGTGTTCAGTGGAATACTTTTTAAAGTATTCTTTACCCAGAGTCATAAGTAAATCCCACCAGGCTTTAAATAACCTGTACTGTAATGTCACTGTGGTTACACATGAGAACAATTAGTAGGGCCTGCCTTGTTTTATCTACTACATTACTGGCAGTATGTCAGAAATGCCAGACTTCGGAAATGTCATGTTAAGAAGTATTTTCCATCGTCCACTTGAGTGTGGGCCTTGTTATGAATTTGACTTAAAAAAATCACACTGGCTGTGAAAATGTGAAAGATGGTCTTTTATTTCTGTATTGCATCAGTTTTTAAACTAATTTCATTTAGTAATAAACATGTATCTGGGCCCTATTTGGAGACTCAGTTACATTTTCTTTGCACTTGCACAAAAAAAGTCTGTGTAATAAATAAAAAAAAAATCAGTTAAAGGGGAAAAAAATCTTAAAGTAATATACCTGAAATTAAGGACAGTTGAGTGGATTTCATGTTTAGTTCGACAAGTCATTCTCAGGGTGTTGATTTTTAAAAAATTATTTTGGTATATTGCTTTGGAAGAATAGTAGATCTGTTTTGTCTCTTTCTTTCCTCTTAACAAATTGCTTTGTTGTCTATACTCTCTGAAGGTATAGTTTCAAATATATATAATGTGTGGGTACTTGTGTGCATGCGCCCATATGGTATTCTAGTTACTGACAAGTCCAGCATAAGCTGTCTTCATCTAAACTTTTGAAACATCTTCTGAACAGCCTTCAGAGCTCAGCTTCTAACCTACTAACATCTTGGACTGAATAACCGTTGTGTGGATCAAAATTCTATGACCACTCTCTCTCTCCTCCTTGCCCCCATAGAGAGCTCCATTACAATCCCCCCCTCTCTGTTCAGACCCCGCTGTGAAGACTGCCTCTGAACAAGGACCTCAAGATGGCAGCCTCAAAACCCACAGCTTCATGCTTTCCTCCATCCTGTGGTGGACTTCTGCTTAAAGACAGGAATAGGAAGTGCCTCTTCTGCTTGGATTAATCCCACATCCCAAATAAATGCTTGGTTTGCTTTTTGTTCTCTACTCAAATCTGAGAATCATGGGATGCGAGATCCTAACTCCAATTCTTAGAATAATGCAAGAGAGAGGTGTTGGACCCAGAAGTTCCAGGCTCTAAGACCCCTGTACCTGGCAAACCTATATCTTCTGTCAAGCAGACAGGTGATGCCCAAGGCTCTCAGCAAAGACGTGGCACCAAGTAAAGAACCAGCACGAATGGTGGCATCGACACCAGCCCAGAACAATGTGAATTTGGTCGGAGCCCCAGTTCCAAAGATTTGGGACTATATGCTGCTCTTGAAACTGTTACGGCTGACATTTAGCAATCTGAGTCCATCTGGGAGCAATATCAGCCCATTATGCTTAAATTCAGTCACATTCAGTTTTCTGACACCCTGTGGCATCAAGAGTCGTCATGGGCTTTCTTCACGCCTGCCCTCCAGTTAAAGATCTAGCTCACACCTGAACCTTAATGTGGTTCTCCTGAAGCTCATGGACCCTCCCTTCAAACCTCTGTCAGAATGTTTCCTTGTTATGCCACCTTACCATCAAGATGGTCATCTTAGCTGCCATCGTGTCGGCACAGCAAGTCAGTGAAATCCAAGCCTAATGGCTGAACTACCATATATGTCATTTCACAGGGACAAGGTGTTAATGAGACCACATACCAAATTCATTCCCAACATGATCTCAGAATTTCATTTGAATCAGTCACATTGTTGGTCTTCTTTCTGAAACCTCACTCTTCTCCTACAGAAAGAAACTTTGCCCTCTGGACATCTCAGAAGCTCAGACAAGACTAAGTCCTTCCAGCCTTCTTGCCATCTCTTTGTGGCCTTTTTAGATATATCAAAGGGCCAGACAGTCTTCCCAGAGACTCACCAAGTGGATTACACTGGACATTTCCATTGATGCCTGTTGGCTGGTGAGCTTCTCCCTCCGAACGTCAAGATGCATTCCCCCAGAGCATAGCCTGCTTCAGAAATGCATCAGCCTCAGAGATTTGCAAGGCAACTACTTGGAGTAAGCTGCTGACCAGGGCCGGCTCAAGGCACCAACGAAGGAAGCAGATGCCTGGGGCGGCCAATAGAAAGGAGTGGCAATCCATCCTTTTTTGAGGCGGCATGTCCGGGTCTGCAGCGGCAATTCGGCGGCGGGTCCTTCAGTGCCTCGCTTCCTCTTCAGCAGCACTTCGGCAGCAGCTTAATCGCCCCACTTCAGTCTTTGGTGGTGGGTTCTTCAATCGGGTTTTTCTTTTCTTCTTTTTTTTTTTTTTCACTGCTTGGGGTGGCAAAAAAGCTGGAGCCAGCCCTGCTGCTGACCTTCAATGAACGTTACACCATTGACGTGGTAGCCAGGGCAGAAGCCAAATTTGAAATGGCAATACTGCAAAATCTGTTTTGATGAGTTGCGACTCCTCAGTCCTACCATCCAAGGAGGTTACTGCTTGCTCATCACCTATAGTGGGATCCACACTGACACATACTCAAAGAAAAGTTAATTACCATACAGTAATTGTGGTTCTTCAAGATATTGTAGTCAGTGTGGATCCTATGACCTGCCCTCTGTCCCTGCTTTCAGAATTCTCAGGAAACACAGCCTTTCAGTTACAAGGAAACTGAGGGAGTGGTGTGGCTACTCCACCCTTTATGCCCTTTTATGGGACCATGAGGAGGCTCAGGGTGCATGAATGGCTTCAAGTGATAGTGCTGGCTAAAAGAATCCAGTGTTGTGTACATGGGGCATATGGGAACTTTCAGTAGGTTCTGCACTGACTGCAACATCTTGAAAAACCACAGACACCATAATGTAAATAATTGTTCTTTTCCCCACCTCACAGAGGTGCTGCAAGGAGAACAGTAAAAGTTTGTGAGGTGATCAGATACTGTGATAATGGAGGCTATTTAAGCACCTTAGACACAAGTCTCACATGTCCTAGTTAATTCTTAAGTATCGGGCAAAACAAGTTTTGCTCATAGAGCTTAGGGCAAATGCTGGCTTTAATGGAAAAATGGTGCATTTCAACTGGTTAAGCTGTCACATAGTTAAAGTGTTTTTGAAATATCACATTTTTTGTGTGTATGAAGCACAAACAAGATGTTTTTTACCCAGTTCTATTCCAGTTCGTTTGCTTTCAAGACATAAAACTCCTGGCATGCTGATAAAAGATGTTGCCAACATACCAGCTCTTTTCTTTTTGTGGTTGCAGCGTTCTCAAGTATGCAACACACTACACTTAGTTTTGTTTTGGTTTACTTTGTTGTAGTTATGCCAACATAACATAACACACAAACTCTGGACACATCAAAGCAACTTTGTCAGAGATGTTATCTTTCATGTGATGATTTATGCGTCCTTGTCATCTTTGAATTCAACACAGTTTACTTACATATTGATTCTACATGCTTTCCTTCCTCAAATTGCTAAGTCTGGGATGCACATGGCTTATATCCAGGTGATATGTCTCTAGGGCTGTCATTCAGGAGCCAGCTATAAGCGTTAACGTAACCAAACTTCTGGAGAGTTTTAATTTACAGTTCTGTGGGAAATGTATCCAAGACTGTTCAATTCCAGTTCAGTTCATGGGCTACTCCATTGTTTTTAGTGCTTGTTAGGTTTTCAGATACTATGGTGATGGGGCCAGGTATTATTTATATTATCAGTACCACCTAAGATCTTCAGGCATGGATCAGGACCTGATTGCACTAGGCACTGTACAAACACAGAACAAAAAGACAGCCCATGCCCCCCGAACTTACAATCCAAGTAAGGTAGGTAGATGGGTCATAGAGCATGCCCTGAAAGTTCACAGATATGAGCAGTTCTGCATCAAGACAGAAGAAAATTCCAAATGTGAGGTCTTTGCATAACTTGTAATTTATTTTTAATTCTCAACATGAAAGACAGGTTTGGCTGGCTGGGGTGGTTGTCATAAACAGATAGCTAAGGGTTAATGTCTCTTTCACCTGGAAAGGGTTAACAAACAACACCTGACCAGAGGACCAATCAGGAAACAAGATACTTTCAACTCTG
>NC_133769.1:165866397-165881118 GCF_003597395.2 Chelonoidis abingdonii | reverse complement strand
AAGGTTTTGGGGGGACCAGAGTGTACCAGGCACTGAAATTCCTGGTTGGTGGCAGCGCAACAGGTTCTAAGCTGGTAATTAAGCTTAGAGGATTCATGCTGGTACCCATATTTTGGACGCTAAGGTCCAGATTTGGGAATTATATCATGACAGTGGTAAATATGCTAACTGACACTTCATTACAAAATGAAATGTTGTGTTACACATTATTTGTGCAGCTGGCATTGTGAAAAAGTGCCACTTTGTGTGCTTGGCTGCTACTATGACTTTGCTTAAATGCAGTGGTTGTCTATCAATAGCGACACAGTACTGTGGAAAAGTTGGTGAGATGACGAAAATGATGAAAAAATATGTTCTTCTCTATGTGGATACATTGGTGCAGATGTTTGCTATTGTCTCATAAAGAATTAAATTTAATTGGTCTGTCCTACTATGACTCTAAGATAGTCAAGACAACATTATCTCACAATAAAAAATAATTGAAATCTCCTTTTAGGCTAGTGCACATGTGGCTAATACGGACATTGGCCACAGATGCTGTAACTATGGTTTTAAGATTTGAGATAATTCTGAAGGGAACCTGATTCTGATCTCATATACATTGGTGTAACTGCATAGATTTCAGTTGAGTTGTTCCTCATTCACATTGGTATGAGATCAGAATCAGACCCTAAATCTTTATTACTGATACATTTGTGTGCATGATGTGTCTCCCACAGTGTATCAGAGGACTCCACCTTTTGTAAACTGCATTTTCAATAGCATATTTAAAGATGGATTTACCCCCGTTCTGTGTAAAATTACAAAGCAGGGAGGACAGAACAAACCTTTTGGTTTACAGCAACTTAACTGTGATTTGTGCTTCCTTTGTGTGCTATGACAGAAGTGAATGCAGAGGCACTTGGGTTTTGTAAGCATTTGACCTTCAGCCTTGAGCTTCATAACACACTTGAGATATATTTGCATATGCTATTTAAAATCTGTACAGTTGTTCACTGGACCTTATATAGAAATTCATATTATCCTGTTTCACTGTATCTGGGCTATGGAATTATGTACAAACCTGGGCTTGCTAAATGTTCCTAATGTTCCACCTCCCCCAGAAAATGTTTACTTTTTGTCAGAAAACTCAAAATCACCCAAGTTTTCACTCACAAATAGAAATTTATTTTGGCCAAAAGTGGACACTTTCTGCAGAAAATGTGTAGTTGAAAATCCAATTTTCCACTGAAAAACAGCCGTTTTGATGGAAAATTTTCAACCAACACTAGCAAGAGAATGTGAACTTCTGAGGTCACAGATAGACATTAAAGACCAGTTGGAGGAACTATTCTTTCCCCAAAACTCAATGTTTTGCACTCAGCAGAGCACTTCCCCAGAGTTAACCTTTTGCAAGATAGCTTTGATTTATGTAGTCATGTGACATGAGAAGATCTAGTTTTTGATAACGCATGTTGGCTTTGAGTTTGGGGCGGAACTAAAAGAGAATTGAGGCTGGGATTTTCAAAGTCTCTAGGGACTCTGTTGTCCAAATCCCATTGAGAATCAATAGGATTTTGCCACCAAAATCCCTTAAACTGCAGGCAAATCAGCACCTATGAAATATTTGACCACGGGTTTCTAGGGTGCAACATCATTTTAATTAATAGGACGTTGAATATTTTTTGTACAGACAATCAGTTTACAATAGGAATTTTCTTCACTGGTTTTGCAAGACCTTAGAATGGATTTCCATAAGTGTTTCATATAGGTTGCTTTCAAGGGCAAGCATGTCTGCTACAGAGTGATTTTTTTTCTTTCTTCCAAAACGTTTTTTTCTTTCTTTCCAAACGATGATTGAGTTGGGAAAAAATGTGAGCTGTTATCAGTAAATATTTGAGGGGAAGCAAAAATCTGAAAGATTGTTCATCCTAGTAGGTGTAATTATCTCTCAAAGCAGAAAATAAGAATATACCCCAGCTGTGTGCTGCTGGACAGTTTTGAATGGTTTGTCATTTAAAGAAAAGAGGATTTTTGGGGGGAAGGGTGTCAATCTGAATTCTTTGGTTATTCCAAGAGAATAAAAAAGCACTAAAAATTCCTCCAAGAGTTCACCTGCAACATTCTAGCTACTGATTCAGTGTCATTAATCTGGTTCTCATGAGATTCCATTATTATGGCAGTTAAAAATCAATTGACAGAGTCCATTCTTATCACCAAGAAACTTTATATGCATCTGTATGAAAGTGACAGATTGCCAGAGTCAAGTACTCAGAATGCTTAGACTGATAAAGGACTCATTTAGAATCAGGCTTCCTCAATTTTGCAGCTGCAGTGAATTGCTAGTGTAAACCACCTTAACCCTTATAGGTCTTTGTCCCCTACTACTGACTGGATCGCATGGGAGATTTGAGTCTGCCCATTGTCGCCTGCCACAGGACCGAGTCCTTTAACTCGGTCAGCAGAGGCTCATGCTTTTAGATCCAGAGATCCTATGTTAATTCCCCACAAACCATCCATCCAGGGAGTTATCACAGTAGGAAAAAGCATGAAGAACTGCGGGCGCAAGACTGTGATTTATTTCACTGTGGGCACAAAATTGTTTAAAAATCAGGGCTGCAATATTTACCTTTTCCCTTTCTTTAAAAATACTAGTATTTCTCGAGGTGCCCTTGTAATGGTGCAGTTCATATGAATTTTTCAACATATCACACTGGAAGAATAATCTTCAGCATTAAGGAAAACTTGGAACAACTCTTTGAATACAGGTTAGGTTTTCTTAACATATGCAGGAAGAAATCCAGGCCCCCGATGCTTTTGCCTTCTTGAAGAAAAACACATAACGATTTACATGGACTGTGCACCTTGTCCTCACCCAAGCACAAAGGACATTTAGGTTGGGATGTTCAAAATGTTCAGCATTGGCTTAATTCTCTTCCCACTGAAATGAACTAGAGCTTTTACTATTGACTTCAATGGGATCACAGCTGAGCGAACTCTGAGTGCTTTTGAAGATTTCACCCATGGAGTATACAAGCCACAGGATTTAGGGGATGTTTGAAAACTTGTGGTCTGCAGTTCTTTCTTTATAGATGTGCACATATGCAGGGCCAGCTCTAGGTTTTTTGCTGCCTCAAGCAAAAAAAATTTTGGCTGCCCCTCATCCCAGCTCTGGGTTCTCCATCCCCCATACCGCCTGCCGCCCTAGCCCTGGGCTCCCCCCTTACCCCTCACCATTGCCCCACACACACCTCCTGCTGCCCCAGCCACTGCCCCTCCAGTCCTAATAACCACTGGGAAGCATTTCTTGCTCAGTTTTATCCTACTTTTTCTATAGCCAGTTACAGTGGATCAGTATATTTGGTTTGGGAGAAATGAAGTAACAGCTGCCCAAACTGAGCTTGAGCACTCCTGCATTTTGAGGTGTTCAAATCTGGAAGGCAGGTGCTGGGGGTGTGTGGGGGGAGTAAGGGGGGCGCTGTGGGCTCTGCGAGGAAGCACAGCAGCATGTATGCATGTATGCAGCAGCGTGTCTGGCTCTGCGCAGAGCCAGACACGCTGATCTGAGTGGCACGGTAAGGGGGCTGGGGGGTTGGAGAAGGGGTAGAGGGTTCCAGGGGGGCAGTCAAGGGAAAGGGGGAGTTGGATGGGGTGCAGAGGTTCAGGGGCAGGGAGCAGTCTAGGGGGGGGCAGTCACAGGCAGCGGTTGGATAGGCATGGGAGTCCTAGGGGTTTGTCAGGGGACAGGTAGGGGGTGGGGTCCTGGGGGAAGTTTGGGGGGGGGGTCTCAGGAGGGGGCAGTTGGGAACAAGGAGAAGGGAGGCTTAGATAGGGGTCCTGGGAGGGGGCAAGGTGACGGTCACACCAGTGGCAGGGGTGGGACCCTGGGGGGCAGTTAGGGGCAGGGGTCCCAGGAGGGGGCAATCAGGGGACAGGGAGCAGGGGGAGGGGGATTAGATGGGTTGGAGTTATTGTGGGGGGCAGTCAGGGGGAGTGGATGGTGGCAGAGTGGGGCTTCCCTCCCCCTGGAGTATCCTGTTTTTTTGAATATTAAAATATGGTTCCCTACCATTCACAGTGCAACTCTCCACTCACAGCATGCTGCCACATGAGGTCTCCCCCTTCCTTTCCAGTTGGTAGTGGCCAAGGGAATGCTGGGAAATATAGTTCTTTCCCTGCTCCAGGGCTGGCTCTCTAAGGAGGGAGCTAACCAAGGAACTACAGCTCCCAGGGCTTCTGTTGGTTCTGCCGCCCCTGCAAATGGGCTGCCCCAAGCAGGTGCTTGCTTTGCTGATGCCTAGAGCCATCCCTGCACAATCTGCAGGTGTAAATTTTGCCGTTCCTTGGTACCATAGCTACATATCCTTATTATATGTTAGTACCTTTGTAACCCAGGCACACTCTTTACTAATTTTTGTGTTTTAAATTTCTTTGACTAACAAGTGTATTTAATTACCACCAAACACTGTTTACTTCTTGCTGATGGATGGTAAAACCTTAAAGCCAGTTTTTCATAAACATTTCCAGTAACCTGGTGCAATCTTGATGGTGTGAGAACAGCTAATGAGGTCAGCCCTAATTCTTACTTATCTTGAGATTCAACCCTTCCGCAGTTGTTCTTCAGTAATGAAATTCTTGGTTCAGAGCCAGTATTGAGAGATGGAACCAGCAGGGAGAAATTGTGTAGTTCGCTGATAGTCGATGGCATGGTAATTTGGGAAAGTCAAAATTCTGAAAGCTTCACAAAGCAGTAATCTGGGATGCAGCCATTTTATCAAGAGGCAGTTGTGAAGCTTTTGACACCATATAGTGTCAAGACATAAATGAGGAGTAAGTCACAGACAAGTTTTGAAGACCTGTAAACATTCTGATAGTGGTGCTGGAACAATTTGTACAGTGGGGATGCTGAGAACCATTGAAGCAAACTGTAAACCCTGTATACAATGGAAACAACTTCAAAGCCAGGGGGTGCAGCAGCATCCCCAGAGCTCCTCATTCCAGCACCCGTGAGAGTGTGAAAGGACTTGTCTAAACTGGCAATTTACAGCCCTGAAACTTTCTCACTTGGGTGTGAAAAAACATCCCCCTGAGCTCAGCAAGTTTCAGTGCTGTAAAGCACCAGTGTAGACAGTGCACCAGCACTGGTAGCTACGCTCCTCGTGGAGGTGGTTTTTTTAGAGCACTGGTGGAGCTCTCTCTGAGCGCTGCGCTGCGACCACACGAGCCACATTAAAGCGCTGCTGCGGTAGCATTTTATCGTTCCCAGTTTAGACTAGCCCAAAGAAAATGCATTCTGAGCAATTCGTGGATGAATTAGATGTCTAGTCACTCATCTTTTAGAATCCTTACAAATTTGCTATTGCTTACATAAAGGGTCTGCCTAGTCCTGTTCGTTAGATACCTTCTTTAGTTTTCTTCAGTTTGCTTTCCTGGTTGTTCCATATTATTGCATATTTTAAAGTAGATTTTAAAAGAACTTGAACCAGTGCCCAGAGCTACATGTTTGCAAAGCAGCTTTGAAGTACAGGTAACTTTAAACTTGAGGTCGTTTGAAAAATGTTGCTCCAGGGACTCAACCATTAAATATTATCCCAGCATTTCCTTAGATATTTTATGTGAACTGTGCAGTTCCCTATAGTGAAGTGCAAAAGCATTTGTATTGTCTATTTTATAAACTGCAGGATTATATGTAGAGGTTTTTTGGAAAGACCTAGTGTTTTACAGGAGGGGGAAAATCCAAATTTGAAGCTAATGTTTAGCAGAACATTGATTCCTACTATATGACCAAGTAATAGTCTTCATAAATTATATTGTCACTGAGAATAAACATGTTCTGACTACATTTCCAATTTAAAAAAATTACTGGCTACCTAATTCTTCAGTTAATCCCTCCATTTGAACTCTCTGATGTCTCTTGAGTACATTTTTTGCCATAGCTGAAAGAGATGAGTTGGAAGGGAATAACTGACTTTTCTGCAAGAAGCATGAGACAGTTTCTTAACTTCATTTAGCTAGGTCCTTAAATGTTGATGGGGCATCTAGTTCACAAGCCTTTCAGAACAAGAACAATTATCCCTCCAACTAAACCTCCTCTTTTCTTAATCCAGGGCTGCTGGAACAATTTGTATAGTGGGGATGCTGAAAGCCATTGAACCAAACTGTAAACCCTGTATATCAGCGGTGGGCAACCTGCAGCCCGTCAGGGCAATCCACTGGCGGGCCACGAGACAGTTTGTTTACATTGTCGATCGGCAGGCATGGCCGCCTGTAGCTCCCAGTGGCCCGGAATGGTGAAGTGTAGCCACTGGAAGCTGTGGGTGGCCGTGCCTGTGGACGGTTAGTGTAAACAAACTGTCTCTCAGATCGCCCGCAGATTACCCTGACGGGCTGCAGGTTGCCCACCACTGCTGTACATAATGGAAACCACTTCAATCCAGGGGATGCGGCAGCACCCCTAGTTCCAGCACCTATGATCCCCTTACCCTTAATCTACTCAGGAAAGCCTGTATGAGTATGGAAAACTGGACATAGTATTTTTTTTAACACCACGAATGTGCTAGGTGCATTGTTTTTTTCATTTTTGTTCCACTCTAGACTTGAACTAGTGTTGCTTAATCTACAGTATCACTATGCAGTGCTGAGAGAAATGTTCATTGTAAATATAATTATTGCAGTTCTGATTTGTCAACCCAGCTGTTTCTTTTATTGTGCTTTAGAATGAGGAGACAAGATGCTGGCCAGAAATACATCAAGGAGAATACTTTCTTATGTATTCAGGGAAAAGGTAACATTTATCTCAGTGGGCTACTGGGACTATTTGGATGGATTTTGGAAAGTTTCTTTATTTTAATGGCTCAGGTAACTCTCAGTAGTATTCCACCTCATTGCAAGAAAGCTCCTGAGAAGCCTGAGCACCAGTAGAAACTACTGGAAAGGTGGGTTTTTTTTTTTTGGAGGTCTGGACTTAGTGCTTCAGGGTGGGGGCATCTCTTCCAGCGACAACCAGTTGCATGTACAGTATATTCCCCATCAGATGTGTTGCTAACACACCACTTATACTTGTTACTGTGCATGCTGAACATTACGAAAATGCATAGGAGGTTGTGTTGGATTAACCGTGGTAATAAATAATGTACTGAAATGATTCTTTATTTAGAGTACTGTTATGTTCTCTTTCTATAACTGGCAAGATCACTCTTCAGAGTTGACTAATGTACATTACATCAATTTCTTAACTGTTTTTCCTCATGGAACTTCAAATGTTTAAAGAATTTTTAGTGGAGACAATCTTGACCACTCTTTAGCTGTTGTAAAGCACAATCTGACCGATGGTGACATACTACCGGGGAAAGTTGTCATGCCATTTAGATATAACCAATAAACATCTCCTTACTCCAAAAGCACTAGAAAACCAAATTGTTAAACTGAAGTGAATTACTCTCTGTGCTACTTTACAATAGGAGCTGACGAAATGTCAGTGGGGGATTAGTACATGCAGCCTGCTGCTATCAAGGATTGCGGTTAAGTACTTGTGCCACTTGGTCAAACCACAATGTCAAGCTGCGGTGAGTGCTGAATTGCTAAAGTCTCCTCAGGTTACTTGACTTGGGTTTGTAGGCAAGAGGGGGAAGGTGATTGACTGGCAGCGTTACTCAATCAACACTGATCTTAGAACAAAGTCAAAGAACAGGCTCATTTGAAATAATATTTCTTCTTCGCGATGGTTCATCAATGGCAACAGCATTGCGGGGGGGGGGGGGGTGTTACAGTGAAAAGTAATTCCCACGGCATTTCCCCAAGGAGGAATAAGTCTGTTAAACTGCCATATTTAAATTACGTTAATTCTTCTTACCACCTGTTTCGGATAGATTCATGGTTTCTCAGCCATACTCAGAGTTGATAGAAATGCTTCTCTTGACATCCATCAGTGGTTCCCTTACTGTCATCCAGGAATGTGTGAACAGATTTTTACTGTTGCAAGAATCTGTTTGTACCACACTTCTTCCTCTGAACCAAACCTGAACCTTTCAAAAGACTTGAATCTGTACAGCAAAGGAGCTCCCTCCCACTGACCTCAAACAGGTCCCCAGCTCTCTGATGGTCACTCTTCCCAGCCCTGTTCCTCCGTCATGGCCCTGTCTGCTTGCTCCCTCTCCCCAAGAGCCTCCCCATGCTGCTGCATTACTTACCCAGGCACAACTTTTTCCAGTGAAGGATCCTTCTACCTCTCTTTTACGGGAAGAGTGCGTCTTGGGCTCTGTGGCATTAGTAATAATAATGCAGTGAATATTGGTTAAGCAGCATTGCTGCTACTAAGTTTGGACAAAGGTACAAGACTAGCCAGGGGTCCTCTTAAACCAACCACACCTTATCCTTTTATTTCTCAAGTGAAACAGTAAGGCTTAGTTCTGTAGTGGCAGCACAGTTACAGGAGTGAGGCGGAGAAAGACCCATATCCCTGTTTACAACAGGGCTGAGCTCCCATTGAAGTGAAAGTCAGTACACAGCTGGCTGGCCTTTTTCTCACCTGACAGTCTTCCTCTCTCTAACTTAATGATCAATACTGGGTTCAATCTTTGCCCTATGCCTTGTCTGCATCTCCAGGACATATCTGTAATTCATTTTCATGATGTTCATTTAACTTGTTCTCTGACTCGTGGGGTACACAAGACATCTGTATGAGGCAGCTGAAACTCCACAGCAAATTAACACATGCATAACTGAACAGAAGGTGTGCACTAAGTATTGAAAAATACAGATACTAATCCCAAACTGGTCATTAAGGTAAGGCGGGGAGGTGGTTGCTGGCCACTGGTGGAACTCAGATGGTTTGAGTGAAAACGGGGAGGATGCTGAAGTGAGGTAAGCTGTTACAGAGTCCCCAGAATTGTAGGAACAATTGTATTGGGTCATCTAGTCCATATGCTTGTGCTGCCATGTAAGGAAGGGTTCCAGACATCAGCTCTGTTATCCTGATCGTGGACTTTTGGGGGAAGAAGGTGAGCACTCAATGAAATTTTCTAGCAACCACTTGAAACAGTTGGGAAAGTTACAGGTAAGGAGCAGCTTCCAAACACTCCTCATAAATCAGGAGGCTGCTGTGACACTAGAGCCTTTGAGGGGGAAAAAACACATTAATGATAACAAACTATCAGCAGGTCTCTGAGTATCCCCTCCCCTCAGCTGGCTCTAAGGCAGTTTGTTATTGCCAAGTCAGTGACTTCTCCTGCACTGGTTACAGAAGAGCAAGCTGGAGGTCTGTCATGTCATGAGAGAATAAATGAGAGAACAAATAAATGAGAGAATAAACTGAGTGGATCAATTGAAAAGATAGATTGATTCATGGTGGTTTGGAATGTTTAGGGATATTTTTAATGATATCCTTATATTGAAACTGTCAGTTTATCCCTTTGCACCTGTGGCATATTTCACTGCTGGCATTAGGCCACAAGGGTTCTTCATTCAAAGAAAGTATGTTTAAAAAAAGAAAAGAAAAAAGTAAATAGAATGTTCTTAACACGGTAATCACTAGTTATGAAAAATGGCATTCCTGAGTTTAAAAGAGAGAGGATGTCTTCTGGAAGGAAAAGTCCTGCATTTCAAGAGTTAGGGTCAGATAGATTTTCTGCCAACCCTTCTTCCTACCCCCACCTGTGTTGCTCATGCTCAGATTTGGCTTCCTTCAGATGATATAAGAGAAAAAGAAGTTTTTACCCTACATTCTTTGAATTCTCGAATTCAACATTGGGTCAGTTATGTGCATCTCAAGTTGCTGTCTGTGTTTGTTCATCATATTATATATATATTTAAATATATAAATATGTTTATTTATATTTAAATTCTATGAGTTTATCTATGAGCTGGAGTTCTGTGAATTAGCTAATCTAAGAAGGCAAGCTTTTTAAAAAAGACATAATGTGTGTAACTCCACTTTTGTTTATATTTGTAGATGCACAGACACTGAAAGCTTAAGAAGCAGTCTTAAGTGCTGTTGAACTGCTGTTGAACATAAAAAAAATATTTTTCTGTCCTTAATAAGCTTTGTTATATTTTCCTTATATTTGTTATGAGTGAGGAGGCACTTCTTGTATAAGCTCTTATGTCCAGGTGCTCCTGCTACACTGAAAATAAATTACCCTTTGCGCTGGTATTTTTCTTGTTCTCAGCTAACAGATGATTATTAAAATTTATTTAAATGTTATTTGCTTGCTCTGCAGTTAATGCATAAAGGCAAGGGAATAAAGCAAACTGTTCATGCCCTTTGAAATGTAAGGGTAGATCTGATTACATTTACACCAACATAGATTAAATTGGAATTTGGCTGGTTTCATTTGCCTAATGGTGGAAGTGACTGTATGCAGCTTAGTGTACAAAAGGCAGGCAAAGAGTGAGGATGGGGAACGGGACTTGTAAGATCAGCAGTACACTCTTGCTATTCTTTCTGTGTATTTTTTAGCCTCCCTAAATAATTATGGATGAGAGTCAGTGTTGGCATAATTCTGCTCCAATTGAAGTTCACTGACTTCAGTAAAAAGTGTTAGGCCAATGCTGGCTGCTTTTGAAAATCTCACCCTATAACTACAACACTCTCCCTATTCAGAGTGTGGTACAGACTTTAAGGGCCTGATTTTGCATCTCTTGCTTCTGTTGGCGAGCCCTTATCCATGTGAGCAGTGCTACTGAAGTCAAGGGGATACTGCTTTTCTGAATAAATGCTTATGAACTTGAATACGGATTGCACAACTAGGCCCTAATACTTTGAATAAACGTGCAAATGGCTGAGCACAGTGTGCCCCTGCAGTTGGTAGCGCCACAAACGTACTTTAAAAAAACAAAACAAAACCAACAACCAGGGAAATTAAATGCAGAACTACATATTCTAATTGCATCATTAATGGTGGGATTTTAATTGCATTAAAGTCATCTTATTTGAATGTATTTTTCCCACTGCAGCAATAGTGACATTACACGTATGTAATAAACATTAGGGATCATTTGTACTTGTATATAGGATGCTACATTTTTAAATTACTGGACAAAAATTAATCCTCACATCTCCTGTATGAGATAATTAATAAAATTAGTGTGATTTAGTGAATGGGGAGCTGAAACTGGGAAATGGAAGGCCTGGGTTCTTTTCCTGGCATTACCACTGACCAGATATGTGACTTTAGGCAAGTCACTTCACCATTCTGCACTTCATCCTCTGTTATGGGGATAACTTACTCTCCTTTGTAAAGCATTTTGCACTTCTGTAACCACTTTCATTTGTAGATTTCAAAGTATTATTATTTATCACATTTACCTAAGTTCAAGAATGCACAACTAGACTTGCTGTTTGAACCATAAATTTGAATGCCCTGATTTTTGTAGGATTAGAATTTCAGTCTTAACATTGCACAGTATTGTCGCTTGTTTTAACATTGCTTTTGCATTTAGTGCACGCTGCGGTTGAGTTGGAATGGCAAACTAACATTACAGCTAAAGATAATTCTGAGAAGGGGGGAAAGAGCCAAGCTTACAGATGTGGAACTTGGAATGGTACATGCCCATAAATAGGTGTCACTCTATGAAGAAACAGGATACAAGTTCTAAAACAGTGTTAATGTCTACAGTCAGGGTTTTATATTACACTCACCTTCAGCATGGATTCTGTTTTCACTGCTGATATCCAGATATATGACTATTCTAAGAAAAGTGGCTCATGGTTTTTTGAGATTTGTCACCAACCTATTTATTGACAGATCAATCCCTTCCCATGCAATCCAACTTTAAAGGCAGATATATTATAGTAATAATGGCAGCAACTGGTTTAGTTAAGGTTGCATAATAGTTTCATATCTGACTCCTGTGTTTTCAGTTGCTCATAACTTGTTGGCTGAAATTTTCCTGGCCTTGTCTGTGGCTGAAGATTTTTTTTTTCTTTGTTTGTTTTTATTAAAGTTTGAGCAAAAGTGGTTCAGCCATGTTTTGAGTACTAACAGACTATAAAAATATACTTTTTGTACTATCAGTAATCACTGATTTTTTAAACAAACACCCTGTTTCAGCTGAAGCATCTTGGGTTTGAAAATTTGGATGTGACAGAAATAGCCAGACTGATAAACCAAATGCTCCAGAGGCCATTGTTTTTGACTTAATCACTTGATGTGATTTTTCAAGGCTGAAATTGAGCATGGGAAGTAGACATTTCCAAGTCCATTCATAAAGAGAACTAAGGAATTAATGCATGTTCATCTCCAGTTAATTTAGCTGAGTAGTACGTTGAAGTATATTGCTGAATATTGGTAGGGAGACCTGGACTGGGGAAAGTCTCCTGAATGCTTTGCAATGTTCAAAGGCTTGGTGGGACGTCTTCTGCATAACTTGGTAAAGTGTTAATGTTTGATGGCAGAACGTGTACAGAAAAATAACGGGGACGATTGCGTCTTTCCAGTCCACACAATGCCTGGCCCTTAGACATGGTTTTAGTTTCGTACTTCCATGATCTTATTTTTGAAACAGGCTTATAACATAGCTTTGCTTGATTAAAATGTTTCTGGAAAATGTGGATTGCACCAGTAATGTGATCACATTTTTTTAAATATTTGATAAACCTGTTTTACTTTAAATTAATTGTTAGTAACTCTCAACTTTTATGAAAATATATATAATAAATTAGAAGTTGTTTTGTCCTTTAACTATTGTGACTGACACCTAAACAGCCTGTAATCCAGGCTAACAATAAGCTTGACAGCAACTAAGAACTCTTCTGTCAATAGATACAATCATAATTTTCTTCAGCATGCCAAAGCTCCTTTGCTCTTCCAATATTTTTGCTTGAAGAAATACATTTGCTGTGGCCAATGTAAACAAAATTCCATTCTCCGCTCAGTGTCCATTTGAGCTGCTCTACATTCTGCATCATTGGGCAGATCTTGGCTCTAAACCTATGTCTGTTAGCTAGCAGCCTGTCAAAATTATTGTTTAGTGGGCAAACAGGTAATAGGGAAATTAACTGTTGTTGTCATATGGTGGCTATGGCTTCAAAGAAAATTGTAGTTTATTCTGTGACCCAAATTCAGAGGAGTCTGAGTGACACTATAGAGAATCTTCATTTGGTGCAACATACAAATTTATCTGGCCTTCCTTCAATGTGATGACGACTTAGATTCTCTCAGACCTGGTTAGGCTTCCTTACACTTGCATAACAGTGAGTGTAATTAGGTCCAATGGAGTTTGGGTATGAAGATTCTAACATCTTCCACCATGTACATGTGACACCTGATGATCAGGATTGAACCTGGGACCTCAGGATCTAAAACATGAAACTTCAGCTGGAGCTAAAAGACCCAGTTTATCAGAGGTGGTAGGAGACTGATAAACCTCTTTATATGGTACAGCTACTGCAGGAGGCAAAGACCCACTTGGCTAGGATAGGACACACATCACCTCTGAATTTGGCCCTCACTTTAGGAATCTCCTTTGAACTATTTTAGTAAACAGACTAATCTATCTTGATAGCAAAATGATTGCATATAACTCCTTATTCTCCTCAAATCTCATAAAGAACTGATTCCTTGGAAGTGCCAAGTGATTTTCAAAGGTTTGAATACCGAGAGCTCCAGTTTAAGTGAGTGGGAGCCACAGAAGCTCAGCACCTCTGAAAATCAGGGCTAAGGTGTTGCAAGTTGAGAACACAAAAGTGGAGAAGTTTAAAAGTAGTAGCCTCTTTTGATGTTTTTAGCTTTAGCGTTTAAGAGCTGTTATGCATGGCAACAAATACCTGTATGTGCATGTACTCTCATACGCAGGGGAACATTGGCTGCCGACCACAGTCTTGTGCAAGGTATAAATACGTGGATAGACTTTAGGTGGATGAGTGTCTACAAAACTTCGGAGCGTTTAGTTTACTGGATGACACAAGCTTGAAGCCATGTGATAATACGATAATGAATGTGGTATAAATGCTTAGGTAGGCAGGTATATAAATCCAATCATTTTGATGTGGGCAGAATACCTCAGAAAATAGGTAATTCATGTTGTCAAAATATGTTTTTAAAAGGTAATATTAACTATGACATCTTTATCAACTTGTTCTGATGATGAAATATGGGTGGGGTGGCACTATTCATCTATACTGTTTCTGTATAATTACCCATTAAAAGGAAGCTTCCTTTGACTCTAAGATTATTATTGACTCAAAGCTTCCTTTGACTCTAAGATTATCATGCTAACACGTTCTAAATCCAATTTTTACTGAAGAAAATAACTGTAAAATTAGCTGACTTCTGCTCACTGGTAGCAATTTATGTAAGCTCCTCCTCCTTGGGAGATGAGGGGAAAAAAGCAGAAATGAAGGAAGGATCTCGGGGATCATTAGAGAAAACAGCCTCCAGAGAAGCCTATGAAAGCTTAGGGGACGGGCTGTGTGCAATGGCTAGGCTGGAGGTAGTTGTGGAGGAACAGATTAGGGGAGACTGTCAGGATTAATGGTGATAGGTGGCAGTATAAAACCTGTAGATAAATGAAGTAGAGCTGGGTGAAATTTTTCACTTGAAACTCGTGCAGTTCTGGTCTCCCATGTTTAAGAAGGATGAATTTAAACTGGAACAGGTTCAGAGACGGGCTACTAGGATGATCCGAGGAATGGAAAACCTGCCTTATGAAAGGAGACTCAAAGAGCTTGGCTTGTTTAGCCTAGCCAAAAGAAGGCTGCGGGGGGATATGCTTGCTCTATATAAATATATCAGGGGGATTAAC
>NC_133769.1:165842912-165866372 GCF_003597395.2 Chelonoidis abingdonii | reverse complement strand
ATATATTAGGGAGGAGAGACGCGGGGGGAGTGTGTTTATTAAAAATTATCTTTGTTAAATTTAAAATAGGAATAGGTTAAAGTCTTTGCAAGCTATAGCCACTTAGGGGATACGCCTCCCGAGCCTAAAGTATTACAAGTACCAAAAATTTTTAAGAATCCTTTTCTTCAGTGCTAAAATTACAAATTTTGAACATTCCTTCCCAGCCAAATTGACAATCTCTCGACAAATCATAGAATGAGAGAGAAACAAACATAAGACCAATGAACATAACCGCATCAATTAATTTAGTCTGAATACTAGAATCTTAGCTCACTACTCTTTGAATTTATAAGAGCCCTGTATCAGGGGATATGGAGAGAGAAACAAAACCGCTTGGTTTGTGCACGTATCTTTGATAACTAGACGAGTGTATCCCTCTTATGCCTCCCAGAATTGAGAATCAAACACTCAGAAGGAGATAGAACTAACAGCACACACCAGAAACATTCCCTCCCCTTAGATAAGATCTTTCGAATGGATACTCAGTTGTAACCAATCTGATAGGCTTTCTCTTTAGGAAGCAGGGGTGACAGTGCGTGCGCGGGACATAAACGCCGATATCTCGGTCTGTTTATTAGACTAACGCCTTACGTTCCAAAGAGATGTAAATACTTTCCTAGCACTTATTTAACTTTTCTTATCTGTTTATGACAGCACACTGTTAATACTTTCTGCAACATTGCAATTATACCGTTGCTAGGTGATCAGGCAGACAAGACTTACTGAAAATGAGATTCTATTTATTTCCTTTGTTAGACCAGTTTTCAATTCTTGTCTTCCCTCTCTTTTTCTCCCAACTCACCCCACAAGAGCCTAAGGTTTTGTTTACTGTCTTATTAACCAGAAGAAAACTCTTCTTGGTGGTCAAGAGGTCCCATGGTAGTTTGTGGTTAGAAAAATAAAGAGAAAATGGGGGCATACTGGAAAAAGGGGTAACGTTGTGCCTTTGGTGGGGAATTGTGGGCAGAATGCGTCCAGCCTTTTACATAGCATAGCTGGAAACATGATTCCCATTGTAAATGTGCCATGATGTTCTCGGAAGGAAGAGCTTGAACTGATATTGCGTCAGCTTTATATTAAGCTTTTGAGTTATTGGAGCTGACGATGTCAGAGGTGCTTTGAGGATAATTTGCTCAGCCTGTCTTAAAGTTGTTTAAGCATGATAAATTAAACTACTCTAGGACTTGGTGTAAAAAATAAATACACTTTTTTTGCTAGGGAGTTCCAAGTGTCTATGTGAGATCCAGGTCTGGTATGGGAGGGGCCCCCGGGGGGGGTCTTGGTTTTGTTATGCAGGTCTTATGATCCAGAGGGCTGAGGTAACTTGTGACCCCAGTGGAAAGTTCTGAAAGAAGATATAGAGCGAGGGACACAAAGGAACAATTCCACATTTTGTAACAAGCTCAGTTCATCTTCCAGATCAAGTGTTGAAGGGACAACTTTGGTGGTGGCAGGAATAGGGGGTTTTTTAAAAATCCTTAGGCAAGAGAGTGTGAGGTGGGGAAGTCTTTTAGGTGTTTTGCAGAGGGAAAGCTCTTGGGTTCTCAATATGTGGTGGAATGAACAATGGTAAATCACTCCTTTAAAAGAAAAAATAAAAAAATCCAGTTTCTGGACCTAAGAGCTCCAATGACAGTTGGAACAAAGCTTTGATTTATGTTCTACTGTGCCACCTAATTGTATCAATCTGAACACAAACTCAATGGTCGAGCAATTAATATATAAGAATTGGCAAAAGGATGGATCTGAGTGGGCCAGGAATTTTTCTTTAATATGCAATTAAGTCTAAAAAAAACAAAGATTAATCAGGGCATATTTTGTCCAGGGCATTTTGATTGGAAGGTTTATAGCGCTCGAGTTGTCCCGAGCCTATCTCTTGTGGGGCATCCGTATGACTAGATGCTCGCTTTTAGCCAACGCTGGCAACTTTTCTCGCTCAGGGGGTGTGTTTGGGAAAACACACCGCTGAGACATGCATGTGACCAGCGGCCATGCCAAACTGAGTTTACTGCAGAGACTTCTTTCCGGAGCGCTCAGTGGCTGTTGTAAACGAGTGCCCTGCGCGACTGCGGAGATCTGAGCGCGGCTCTCCCCAGGCTGCTACAGTTTTCCTCACATTCCTCCGTTCGATTCCACATGGATTGTTGATAGAGGAGATAAAATAGATAGTACCTGCAGCGCTGGTATAGAACCTCTTCTCTCCGCTTCGCAGAGTGCGCCGCGGAAGAACCACACTCACACTTTTATTCAGAGTCCTGCCACGGCTCATGTCTTCCTTGGCTTCGCAGCAGCGCTGCCCCTTTGAGTTTCCCAGTGTAGTAGCCCAATCCAAGACCCCTAGTGGACTGGGACATCTTACTCCATTAACTGTGGGAGGCATGAAATGTCGTGCATCCGAATGCTAGCGGGAAGGGGCGACTCAGGAGGAGATGGCAGGAAGGATTGCTTACAGGGTGAGATTAAGCTCGGGTATCAAGTAGTAACTCTAGATGGCCGGCACCAAGTAAGCCGACAAATCTGTTGACATCTGGTTTCTGCATCCGTCATTAGGCAGCCCAGCACTCCGATGGCTCGCCGCGCATGGAAAACTTAACCACAAGAGTTCGCGATTAATATAATATAGCGAAAGAGGTCATTTGTGCTCACAACTCTCAATAGAACCACATTATATTGATGGTATTCATCTCCCGTAAGCCCTACGTCATCCCCTCCACAATTTTGTCTCAGCTGCATAGTGAATCTTAAAGCACAACTATAATAGGGAATACATTTATTCGCACCCGAGACTAACTCCCATGGGTGTGAGCTTAGTGTTTTAGGCCACCTAGAACTGTCACTCACTCTATCCGTCCTGTGACGTGAGAGAAAGCGCTCGTCTCTCTCACATTTCAGTCTAAACAGTACCACTGTGTCCTAGTCCTCTTAATGATGGACACATTGTTACTTGTAGATCACAAATTACTGTAATGTTGGTAGACTCAAGCTAACTCCTAAAACACGATGCGCTCTCGCGCTGGCCGTAAGATGATCTATCGCCTCTAGATAATATGAATATATAAATAGGGATATAAGACAGTATTCGCTCCCTCCTAGAGTCGTTGTCTGGTCTGTAGCCTGCTACCAATCAGAATGTACTCACAGCATCTCTACTCGTCCTCCATTGCGATAGACACGATATTCCTATAATCCTCGGATGATGCCTACGTACCAGATCATCTCGATACCATGATTTCCCAGTTGTGAATTCAGACGGCGTTCTTAAGCACATGTTAAACAGCACCACAACGCACCACCGTGGAGTGAGTGACAACTCTCATCTTGATGTGGGTGCTATGTCCTCACAACACCCTCTGAAGATAGGGAGCTGCCATTATGTCCATTCCTACGGAGATGGCGTAACTGAGGCCACAGTTGAGCTGGAGGGAAATCCAAGCTTATACCTAAGCTTGGCCTAGAAGGTTAACTGTGGACTGTTGGTCGGATCATGGACATTTATCACTTTCATTTCTCTGTAGGTTCCTCCTATGGACTAATGTCCTCCTCATGCTTAGAAACACATCCTTCCTACTACTCTTTAGCATACATATGCTATGCAGCAACCAATTGCCACACTGGAACGCCGCAGTTTAAGCTAATTATGCCACCGCTTCGATACCATCTGCATTGTCAAAGCGTAGCTACTCTCTCTGTCTCCATCCTGCCAATCCTAATCCTTTTCCCCAGGCATGAGTTGTGGCACCAGTTTCCATTTCAGAGCGGCGTATATTGGGAAGAAGAGGTATTATCTGAATGACGTATCCCTTATGCGTCCATGGCTTTGTTTCGAACCGATGTGATCTTCTGTGATTGCACTGGAAGATGTATTCTCCCTATCACACATACGAGAGAGAAATTACCGCTGACTTGTGTCGAGTGTGCACACATTTGCTATCCAGACGCCGTGAAGCTTGGAGATCCCAGACCTGTGCTAGACCCACAGAGTCCTCGGTTCCCCATTCCATGCTCTCTCCTACTATATTGGAAGCGAGGACTACGGCATTGACCATCCGTCGTAGCGCAGACGCAACATTTTAACCCATTTACGCCGCTCACGTTATCGTCTCAATGAGGATGATACTATGAGGTTAGCATACTTTCACTATACATCCTCTATCACATATGACTATGTATCTCCTCCATCCCATAGAAACAATATAGGTATCTTAGAAGGAGGAAGCACTCATCCCCTAGAAGAACTGATATCAATCTGCACATTGGCACCGTGACTTAGAGCAAACACTCGACCCTCATCTCCAGACATTCACTTCCCTTGAGTATGGCACCCCGTGAAACCTTGCGGCGTCTAGCAAGCTACTACGAAACGCTACGCTCATTATACATGTGATACTCTCAATGTACCAGACTTCTTCTCGCAATAGTCGTTACTCTATGCGTAGAGTGGGCACTCCATTTGGCCTAGATTATACATATCCTCGCATAAAACGCTCGACAGACCCACCGTTCTATTTAGTGTGCCCCAAAGCTTATCCCCTCATAGTCACACCTCTCATAAGACTATACGCTGGTCGTCACACAGTCCGCTACATCACTGTGTGCGCATTTAGTGGTGTGTACCCAGTCACTCGGGGCTTGGCTACTCTGGAACTCCCCAAAGCGCTGCCCTGCTCCTGGTCGAGCCGGCCGTGGCGGACTCTGAAGTCGTGAAGGTTGTCGCGGCGCCCAGCGCCGCGGAGAGAGGTCTGCAAACCGCTCTGGCAGGCTCCCCAACCTCGCCCCCTGTGGGATTAGCCTGCAGCACGGGAGCGCGCTCCCCAGTGCTGGCAGGCACTGTCTTTACACTTGGCGCTTTGCGGCTTGTAACTTTGCTGTGTTCAGGGGTTTGTGTTTTGTTCACACCCATCTGAGCGAGAAGTTGCAGCGCTGTAAGCGGCTCAGTGTAGCCAGACCTAGCTGGACATCTTACTATAATCAAAACAAAACCCTCCCAATGCTTTACTTTGGTTTTAGGACTTATTGATTATTAGAAATTCCTGGCCCACACTCCCCCTTCCAGTCTTGATCACATGTGTGTTCATGTACATTTAGGTGGACAGAGAATAAATCAGCTTTGTTCCACTTCATGAGCTCCCCAGAACTGGGTTTTTATTCTTTTAATGATTTCATTGTTCATCCCAGAACAGTATCTAGAACTTCAGAGCTTCCTCTGCAAAACACCAAAAGAACTTCCCACCTCACAACTTCTCTGCTAGGATTTTACCTATTCTGGCACAAAGTTGCCTTCACTTGATTGGAGATGATGCTCACATGTGGAATTGTTCTTGGCCTCTCTCTCTCTCTTTCAGACTTTCTGCAACTGGGGTACATACCTCAGCCCCCTCTGATCATACAGACTGCAAACCAGCCGCGGCTCCTAACAAGACCTGGATTCACCATTAGCACACTGGAACATTCTAGCAACAAAAGTGTATTTACTTTTTCCAAGTCTAGAGTAGTTAATTTTCATGCTTATTGATAACAGGCTGAGCCAATTTGCCAAGACTGACAGTCAGCTCCAATAACTCAGCCTTAATTAAAGCTGAACGCATGCAGTTTCAGCTCTTCCTTTCACAGGAGAAAATCTGAACATTTACAATGATTCAGTATTCAGCCTATGCTATGTAAAGGCTGAACGCATTTCTTTTTTGGGGGGCCCATGCCCCCCATGCACAACGTTACCTTTTTCAGTATGATTTCTTATTTCAACCACACACATGGGACTTCTGCCACCAAGAAGTTTCTTCTGGTAATAGACAGTTAAACACACCCTTGGTTCTTGTGGGTGAGTGGGGAAAAGAGGGGAAGACACGATTGAAACTGGTCTAACAAAGGAAATAATAATGATCTCCATTTTCAGTAAGTCTTGTTGCCTGATCACCTGCACTGGTACTTGCAATGTTGCATCAAATATTACAGTGGTGTTGTCATCAAACAGAAAAAAGTTAATAGTACAGAAGTACTTACTCTCTTTGACTGAAGGTTAACCCAAGTTCGTAAGCCTGGCTGTCACCTGACCAGGAACATCAGGAGACAAGATACTTTCAAATTTGAGGAGGAAGTTTCTGTGTGTATGCTGTTAGTTTTGGTTTTTGGTTCTCTCTGGGGCTCCGAGGGCACCAGACGTGCAACCAGGTGTCTCTTCCAATCTTCTGATTAAGCTCTTATGAATATCAAATAGTGGGTACTAGATAGATTTAAAGCGAGTTAGCTTATGTTTGTTTTCTATTGCAAATGGCATTTGGCTGGAGGAGTTCAAATTTGTTGTTGCTGAAAGAGATTTTATTGGTACTTGTTATACTTAGGCTGGGGGCTTTCCTAGTGCCTATGCTAAAGTACCCTTACCTATCATTTTTAAATTACAAAGATAATTTTTACTGTTTTGCTCTCTTTTAAATTAAAAGTTTTTTGTTTAAGACCTGATCGGTTTTTTTATTCTGGTGAGACCCCAGGGGATGGTCTGGATCACCAGGGAATTGTGGGGAGAAAGGAGAAGGGGGAGAGAAAGGCTAATTTCTCTCTGTTCGATTACTGTATTCTCGCAGGAAGAGTCTGGGGAGGTGAAGAAAGAGAAGGAGGCGGGAAGGTGAATTGTCCTTTCTGTTGTGATTTCAAGGAATTTGATCACCATGATCTTCAGGGGTAACCCAGGGAGGGGGCCTGGAGAGGCAAGTGGGAAAGGGGGGAAAGGGTTTACTTCCTGGTGTTAAGATCAGTGTCTGGTTTTGTCCCAGGCAAGATTTGGGACAGGTGTACCAGGACTGGATTCCTGGTTGGTGGGGCAGAAGCTACAGGTTCTAATCTGGTTAATTAAGCTTAGAGGAATTCATGCTTGGTACCCCATCTTTTGGACGCTAAGGGTCAGGGTGGGAATTATATCCATGCAGTGCTACTTTCACTATTCAGATTTGACTTTGGCTAAGAAAAAAAATGATATTTTTAAACAGTAGTTGAGGGCTATGCTACTGCTTCAGGGAAATCTGTGAGCAATACAGTATGTGTATCGATTTAAGATTCAAGTCTTAGAGGGACAGTGACACCCACATTGTTTGTAAAATAAATTCCGAAGAGTTTATCTGAGCCAAATTGAACCTGTTGCACTACTTTGATGTAAAATCTGATTGGATTTAAAATCTGTTATGAGGAATTAAATTTTTTTTTAAAAAAATTTGCCTCTTCCCCAACGCACTTATATACACCTTACAGACTAAAACGTACAAAAAGTCGCAAAACACAATTAACTGTAATATTACAGAATATGCTTTTCAGTGATTAAGTGGTTGCTCAAGTGCGGAGATTAAAACTGCAAAGTCTGCTTGAGGATCCAACAGTGCTGCGTTATCAAACAGTACTCAGGGCATAGTATATACAGACCTGCTGCCCTGCCCCTTGCTCTTTGTGGCGCTGTTGTTATGAAAGGAACTGTCAGCACATATAGATATGGCTGGGAAATTATCTCACCTGTCTGTGGATCTTTCCTTGTTTCTGAAAAAAGAAAGTGGTGTCATTTTGGACGCGCTCTCTAGCGCCTGCACTTCTTCTCATGTGTTTCGGACACGTTTAAAGATGGTGGGTAATGTGAGAGGAAGTCTTCCAACCTCTCATTCAGGCACTTATAAAACAATCCACAGAACCTTCTTTATTCTAACCGCACCCCATCACTCCATTCCATCATTCTGCTCAAGCACAGACTACGCATGTACTACTTAATCCTGAACCATTACAATCCATGTTACTGTAACTGAGCAAGCCAGGTGTAGAAGCAAGCAAACCAGAGGTTAATGGGACATGATATTTGAAATGAGCTCATGAGCCACAGAGATGAGCTTTGAAGCTCATTGCATTAGGATCCAGTCAAGTAAAACAGATTTTCAGCAACTGGAATTGAATAAAGAAACTATCCAAAGGACGAGCTTATTTAATTGAGCTACCACCACCAATTTTTAAATAGTTGTTTCTATGTGTACAGGAATATGATGGTGGATATGTAATTCCAGCACAAACATTACTTACAGTGTGTGGTGGGCCCAACGCATTTTGCCTTGGTGTTGGGGCACCAATACAGTAGTGATGTTTTGTTAAAGTGCCGTTAGGGGTGAGAAGAGTGCATTGGTGATAAGCTCGCCGCTAATAAGTGACTTTTGCTTTGTTTCTACATCCCCCCCACCCCAAGCTAACTGAAGACAGCACTAATTCAAATATCAGCCACACCATGATTAACCCTGCTTGGTTCTGTTATATGGCGGCTATCAGAGCAACACATGGAATGAGCCCAACATAAATGCCCTTCATATATACCTAATAACAGCAATTCACTGTTAAGAAAATAAGACTTGCACTTAATATCCTAAAAATAACGAAATTTTCCCAAGAGATGTAAAATGTATTTATATTGAAATATAGGCACAGGATTAGTTGAGCCGGTTAACAGAGAAAGTGGACTTGTAGGAGGGTAAAACTGCCCACTACACCACTCAGGGACTAAGTCTATGCATAAGAAAATTATATTGCCCCTCGCCACCTTGAGATAACATCTATCTTTTTCATAATATCACTGAGTTTACTGAGGAAAAGGTGTTCCTATGTACAGCATAAGCTATAAGTCAAGAGATCTGGTGCAGTATGATTCGAGGCAGACTCCAGCCCAGCACGCCAAGCACGTGCTTTGGGCCGGCAAGCATTCGGGGGGACCACCTCTGCCGGGTGCCGCTGGGGTGCAGGCAGGCTTGCCTTTGCAGGGGTCGCTGGTCCCGCGGCTATCGAGGACCCTTCCACAGGCACGGGCTTATGGGAGGCAAAAATTCTAGAGCCTGCCCGTTGGAGATTGATTAACTTTGTACTAATTCACTGTGCACTGTGAGTACCTTCTATGCCTCAGGTCCCAGCTGTAAAAATGAGTGATCTTGTTTATCTCAGGTAGGGCCATGAGATTAATTCATTAATGCTGATCCTTGGATGGTAGGCACCATAAGAATGTGGAATTGTTACCTATCACCGATGCCCAAAGACTAAATCCCCTGGGACTCTAATGATCTGCTCCACAGGCTAGTTTGGTGTTATCCCATTGCCATTATGCAGAGGAGTTGTTCTTCCAAGGTTGCATGCTTTCCAAACCACAAACAGGCATCGACTGAACTTTCAACAGATAATTAATACGAAAGTCTTTCTCATAGGGAAAATGGCCAAACATGGAGCACAACCCCATTGCCTTGCTTTGAGCTTGGCATCACTGGAACGAAGGAGCGAGGGAATGCTTTTTTTTGTCGTGTCTCTGATTCCCAAAGTCCTCCTCTGGTGAATGAGTTTTGCTGCTGTTTTTCAACAGGAAGTTCCTTTTGCAATCAAGATGATTCAGCCCCTTATCACTCAGTTCATTTGTACAAGCTGTTGTCAAGTCAAATCCTTCTTGCAACACATCTAAAACACCCTCAGAACAGGCTGCCACTATCCAATTTACTCTTTGCAGACAGCCTTGACTACAGGAGAAAAGAAACACATGGAGCGAACACTGCCAGTTTATAAATGGTGTTGCCCAAGTCATTTAACCTGCTAGATTGCTGTATGTGGGCTTGTAACAAGCCTTCAGCTTCTCAAAACTGGAGAAGCAACAGTGGCAAAAAAAAAGCCGTCAGCTCCGCCTCATGAATTAACTTCCAGGCGTATCTTTTTTTCTGAAGCACCAAGTTTAAAAGCAAATCATAAAGTCATTTGCAGCCGGACATAGGTTAGAGGTTTGTTATAGAAGTGGATGGGTAGGGTTCTGTGGCCTGCTTTGTGCAGGAGGTCAGACTAGATGATCAGATTGGTCTCTTCTGACCTATGAGTCTATGAAACATTTTGCAAATATGTTTCCATTTCATCAAATTGTTCAGTTTGAAATACAATTATGAACAATTAGAAAAGTTTCAATCACCTTTTCATAACGAAACAGTTAGAATTTTCAGTTCAAAGCAACTTTTCAGTTTATGAAGTTCCCTCAATTTTATTTAATAAAAAAATCAAAAATTTTTAAAAACGGTCAAAACGGAAAGGAAACAAAATAATGTTTTTTCAACTTTTTCAATTTGCCAGAAATCCCAAAATTTCATTTTTGGGGTTGACTCAAAACAAAATATTTAGAAAGTTTTTTTTGAATTGCCAGCGAACCGAAAAATTCATTATTCCACAGCTCAAAAATGAAGGGAAATACAGGTCTGACGCATCTTACGTGCATTTATAATGAGCGATTTCAGCTTTGCGCAGTCGGGAGAAAGGAAAAACAAACGGGCAATTCCACCAGCGTGAGACACAAATCTGCTGTTCCCACTAAAATATTTTGGGGGGGGACTTGACAGCAAGAGCATGTCTTTAGGCCTGTGATAAGGGTCTCCGCTATAATAACCCTGGAGGGTTGGGGGGGAAAAAGAAAAGTATGAATAGTGTGTCTGCCACAGAGTGAGTGTGAGATGGGAGGAGTGAATCTGCTGTTCCCACTACATGCTCAGTCCCCCTGTGCCTCTCATACTGTGTGCATCTCACTGCACTGAGTGAGATTCTGTGCCTGTACTGTTTAAAGAGACAGTATGTATTTTTCGTACTGTATAATATGGCCCCTAAACGCAAGACACCTACTTCATCTGGTGCTCAACCGAAGAAACAGTGATGTGTTCCAACTATGGAGGAAAAACTGGCCATTTGGACTTATTGAGAGACGTTATGTCCATCGCCAACGTGGGACGTAAATAGATTCGAGAGACAGAAATTAGTCAAGCTGTGGCCTCAAGTGCTCCAGTAACTGCTAAGGTGACAAGTCAAGTGCGTGATAAGACTTTAGCGAAAACTGAAAAGACATTAAACTTATGGCTGGAAAACATGAACCGTAAACATGTGCCTATCAATGGCAACACGTTGCGAGAAAAGGCTCTTAGCATCTATGTGCTGTTCAAACCTCCCGCCGAAGAGGAACAGCCTTCTGATAAGAAGGAATTCAAAGCCAGCCAAGGTTGACTTAACAGTTTTAGGAACCACTTCAACCTCAAAAATGTGCAGACTACTGGTGAAGCTGCATCTGCCAATGAGGACGCAGCAAAAGCCTACCCCGAACAATTAAAGAAAATCATAGAGGAATAAGTTATTAATGCTGATGAGACTGGGCTCTTCTGGAAAGAAAAAACAACCTCCAGCAGCAGAGCCTACACAATCAACTTCTTGAGCTGAACCAGAGCCAACCACTTCATCTACAACTCGCTCTCTGTCACCCAAGCCTGGCCCATCGTCTCCTAGATCAACATCAAGCCCTGACGACCCAATAATAGTGTTGTCAGGGGAAGAGGAAGACTAATCATTGGAGTGTGTACAGTACAAGACTAGCAAGAATATTCAGGATGACTGGTGACTGTTCAGGTTTACAGTACTGCACTGTACTGTACTGTTTTCATTTTTTATTCTTTCATTCTTTTCTCCCTCTATTATGTTGTTAAAAATACTGTAAAATTATATTTTGCATATGTAGTCTTTATTATATACTGTACTGTAGATTGCTGTATACAATACATAGTACTGTACAGGTTGTATACCCAAAATTGTACTTTATGGGTGATTTAAGAGATTTTCAAGGGTCATTTTGACTATACGCGGTTTTTGCTTTACGCGCTGACCGCGGAACATAACCCCAGCATAAGATGTGACAGACCTGAAATATCAAACCCTTAGCATTTTTGTTTGCAAATTCATAACAAAGAAATAAGTAAAGTCACATTTGCAAGTGTGGACCATTTTCTGTGGTCTAGACATACAAATACATGCACGTATAGCCCCTCCCCATATCCCCCAGCAAAAAAATAAAAATAAAAATAAATCAGTGCTATGACCTGGAGATCTCCACTATATACTTGGTGTTTAGGAGACAGAGAGGTCTTCAGTCTATTGTGGGGGAGAAGGAGGACTCTGTTGTGCATTTAAGGCACTGGGCTGCTTCAGGGTTGGTGTGGAACCCAAGTAGCTCCAAGGTGCATGAAGCTCAGAGCTCTTCTGCATGTTGGAGGAAGGTGAGTGGTTGCCAATACACCGCTTAAAGGAGTACAACATGCATGCTTCTCCATGTTCTCTGTTGCCTCCTTCCTTTGAGGAGGGACAAGTTCTAGTGCAAGAGAGGATATATGTGGGGGGCAGACCTCCTTGCATCCACCCTTCCCTTTGTGCATCTGCATGACTGGTACACATAAAAAAAAAAAATAAGAAAATGTGAGATGAATATTCGAGGATGAAACATACTTTAGGCAAAAAAGGTTGGGACATTTCAGTTTAAAAGCAATAAAGCACACGCATAACTGACGGTGAAGATAATGGATTTCCTTTACCAGAGGAAGCGATAAAGACTGTCTGGGAAAAATTATCCCTTGCCAAGCATCTATTTCTGTAATCCTTTACATTTTTTTTTAACTTGACAGTACTTACAGACATGCTATTTTATAGTGGGTTTTTCAGCAGATATTACAGTAGTAATTTATAGCAGAAAACAACCACAATTTTATAAAGACAATTACATTCTTAGGCCCATGTAAATTATTTCCAGATTGGAAAACAAAGATTTGTGTCTAGCAATAATTGCTTGTGGAACCAAGGCTTAGGGAGAGTTTAGACTGAAAAGCCAAAGGGGTAAAGCATCAAGTTACTGCATTAGAACAAGGCCCAAGCCCAGCTTTTCTAGTTGGAGAGGCAGTTTCTGTATAGACTTGCAAGTTCCAAGCACTGAGATATTTTGCATACTGTGCTACCAGCCGAGTGCTTAGCTCAGGTTTCAAAAGAGCTTAGGTGATGCATTTAACACCTGCTGTGTATGCTGAAGGTTAAAACTATGTTCAAATGAGAACAACATGAACAGAAACTACTGATCTAACTGCCCCGGCAAGCAACGGGAATGGGAAATCCCCTACCAGGAAAGGTTGAAAGCAGCAACACACACAGCGCTGCCTTAAATTATCTAGAATTTCCCTAATTTTCCATTTTTCCTCCCTGCTCCAACAGTAAGCAAATGCAACATGCTTCACTTGGGGCTCGCCCTCTAAAACGCATAGCTGGGGTATAACATAGCAGTGTATCTCCCCCGTGCTCTGAGTTCTACATTGGCTAATATCTAAGTCCTCATTCCCCACCTTCCAATTCCTAAATAGGCTCAGCACACAGATGTCTCAGTGCTCACTGCTCTCTGCTCCCCATACACTTAGCAGGGATGTATCAGCTGACGGAGCTTTGTTTGAACTCATGATGTCAGAAATAAGGCATTCTCCACCAAGAGTTTGCAGTTGTAGACTTGCATCTGTCATGGATCCAACATCTCCAGCTCTTGAAATTTTATCATACGTCTCATGATATTTTGTGGTTTTCTTAAAGCCACAACTCCTGGAATCATGGTCACTGGAGAATCTAAGCTTTTATGTAAAATTAAAAGAAAAAGAAAAGAGCTTTCTAGCCTTTATGGTTGCAAAGAAAACCTTGAAAACATGAACCCTAAAGGTTCGGAAACCAGAAAGCAAATAAAAAAACCTCGTTTTTAAAAAAATCATGTGATTTTAAGCCAGTCTCATTATTTTTAGGGGCCTGACTCATGATTTGTGAACAATTGAGGTTGGCAATACTATATCAGGATTTACCATCTTTACATCATTTTGCTAGGTGCATGTATACAGGCAAGAGTTTCTTCCTAACAATCGTGTTGTGAGATACTCGACAGCTATCTCTAAAATCACCCACCAATGTCTGAGCAACAGAGCAACTTCACAGGACAAAGGAGGAGGACTCTTCCAACTAATCTGTCTTTAATTTTGCAAAATACTCACATGCTATAGTGATGAGTGCTTTAGAAACACATGTAACAACAACCCAGTGATGACTCCAGGCTTCCCTGCAGAATTCATTAGATCTAATATGGGAGCTCTCAACACACACAGCTCAAAAAGAGTCAATATCACCTTGGCATAACGAGTTTCTTTATGGGGGAATTTGTATGTCTCCCTTCCGTAAAACTCATCCCCCTATGTTGTGAAGAAATTGGTTTTGCTCCAGAAATGTGTGAAATGCAGTAATGTCTGCCAAATAAACTTTAGGGAAAGAGATTGAAGAGTGATTGTTACATATTCAAAGTATTCAAGCTGTTTAAATGGAATAACTATCTAGAACGCCATCCTGCAGTATCTGAGGGATAATCTCTGCCACTTATAGTGTCCACCTTTCCATGATACATTTTCCTATTGAGGAATTATGATACTTTTTAGGCACAACAAAATATGTGCATTTCTGCCCTTTTAAAAGAACCAACATGGCAAAAGAGAAAAACTCCAGACAAGGATGAAGCAAATCGTTCTTGGCAATGCTTAAGCAGTTCTTGCCTATTTTACAGTTTGGTGAGATCAGTAACTGCTACCCTCTTATAAATGAGAACCTTATTTTTGTCTCAGACATTTTAGGGTACTGAATATCATGACTTCATTTTTTTGATTCAGCTGCTCCAAGCCACCACTAATTGGAGGAAAGAGACCAACACACTTCAAACCCCATTAGACAGGGAAAGTAGTCGGTAGTCCCACTGATTCTCTTGTTTAACTTCGATTCTGACTGATACTAGAGATAATTAAGTATTCTCACTCAAGAATAACTCATATACCAGCTTCTTACTCAAATCCTTCTTTAGGATCTATTTCCAAGCATCTCATACTCAAGGCTGCTCTGGAGTCAGTCAAGCAGGGTGGTTGCTTTGGGCACCAGCTTTTTGAACTCCGTCTGCTGATTGACTGGCTGTGTGTTGTGGTGTGTTTTGCTCAGGTGCTCAGAGTTGGGCACTGAAAATGTTTTCTACCCTGGCTGGCAAGCATGTAGAAATTCTATACAGACCTATGCACAAGTTATAAATAGAGTTATACTCACATCCTTAACAACAGTGTTAGGGTGTAATGGGTCTCTCATGGCTTGATCATCAGTTTTCCCATTCTGGGCATCTCCTTTTTATAATGTGATTCTGTCTATACTTACATTCTGCGCATGTCCATTAAAGCATCAATCCTCTTTTCTTTTATTGGTCTGTATCCCCTGGAAACTTAAGGGACCCCAATTTTCTATAGGCTGTGTGAGTTCCCTTTGTTCTCATTAATATTGATGCACAACCTGTATACGTGAGTAAGACACATATTGGAGACAGATGCACCTTTACAGTATTTTTATGATTTAATATTAATCTTCTGGGTAATTTTGAACAGTATTGCCACTTGCCACCTCTTTTCCCATAATCTTAGGACATCAGGTCATTTTCCAGTCATTGGCTTATGTCGTCATTTCTTGTTTCCAAGGCCTAAAATAGCTAAACTAAACTCTTTCAGGCTTCATCCTACAGGTTATTGCATTTCAGCTTGTCTTACTCCTGGCTAATACTTGATTCTATGAAATACTGATCAATCTTATACTTTTATAATCCCGTAATTCATTCTAATTAATATACAATGAATATATATGATATAACATATTGATTAATCATAACATCACACAATAAATAGTTAATAAACTAAAATCATTGGCTACATTTCGGCCACACAAGTAAAATCAGGAAGTTCTTCTTGCTCTGGCCTTAAATAATGGGGGTAGTTTCTCAAAGAACTGGAAAGTGCACATGGCTGACAAATGAACTCTGCAGGGATTTCGGACTTATCTGCTGCTTTCAACACAGGCATCTGCAAGAGACTGCTAACTTGCCTGCCGAACAAAACATGAGTCAGTGGAAACAGTCTCAGATGGTTAATCTCGTTCCCATCAGAGGGCTGAAATGGGCAGCTGCTCCTCCTCACCATGAGTGCTCTCCATGGCTTTCCGAAAGGCTAGAAACCTTCCCCTCTGAAGCTCTACATTATTCTTCTTGTCTGAGGCAGAGTGCTGTAATCCAGCTTCTTCGTTGTGCAAAAGAACGCCAGCTATCTCAAACTTAGCCCAAGTAAAATGGATGTGATGCTTGTGTCAAGGAGAAGCATTTCTTAAGATATTGTAGGAGTCATCTTTTCTATTGATTATCAAAGAGGTGCATGGTCTCGGAATCCTACTGCACCTTGGGCTATGCCTGTTTCCCCACAGTTGTTGGAAGTGCCTTTTTCTACCGTCTAGTTGTAAAATAGTCACACCTCCTCCTCTCTCAGACAAAGACCCGGACACAATGGCTCTCGCCTTCGTTAGTTTAGATGGGCTACTACTACTTTCTCTACATGGGGCTAACAAAGGAAGGTGTACAGAATACAACAGCATATCCCCCGAGCAAAGCAGATATTCCCCACCTCCCCCCACCAAAAATCACAGGAGCGCATCACATACTTCACTGGTGTCCCAGTCATGGTCCTCACCCTGAAAGTCTTCAGTAGGCTAGGATCCATCTGTCTAAAAGAGCTCCTTCTCCCTGTTCACCACTCTGAGGTCTTGTAAGCAGTAGTTGCAACGTAGCTGTTGCTGAAATCAACACTCATTCTTAGTAAAAAAACATCCAGCCAAGAAACTCTTCTATCATAAGAGATCAGGATAAACTTATGAACTGTGCTCTAAAGCAGGAAGAAAAGACTCATTTGTTCACTAGCCCTTCTTATAAGTGGTCACACTAACAAATTAAACAAACAGTAGCCCCTTAGGGTAGGTCTATACTGCAATTCAACACACAAAGCTGCCCCCTACCAGCTGACTCAAGTTTGCAGGGCTCGGGTTACGGGGCTGTTTAACTGCAGTGGAGATGCCTGCTGGGGCACCAGCCCAAGCCTGAATGTCTACACCACAATTAAACAGTTCCATAGCTTGAGCCTTATGAGCCCAAGTCAGTTGGCACAGGCCAGCCATGGATGTTTAATTGCAATGTAGACCTACTCTTAGAAACTTCTAGTGTAAAATTCCTGTACTTCGCACGTCGACACTACGACTGGCACAATATAAGTACATGGATGGACGGACGGATGGATAGATAAAATACATGGATAGAGACCAAAGAGCGCTGGGGATATCTATCTATCTTTGAACCAGAATCCTATATCTTGGACCCATACAAAGCTACAGGATCAAGCGCAGCTGTGCTTTTGAGAAATGTTCACGCCATCATGTTACAGTTATTTTCACATGCACTGTCCTTTAAGGAGAATGAAGTCCTTGAAATTCTGTGAGTGAAGTTCAATCCTTTAAAAGCATAGTAAAGAAACAAGCTGTAAATGCAGTTTCACTCCAGGGTAAGATGAATTCCAGACTGATTTCACGCGTAAGAAATCAGGGACCTGGAACAGGTGATCAGAAAAGTATATTACAGTTTGATATGTTATAAATCAAACTGACTCTTAAGAGATCATTCAAGCAATCTGCGTGGCTATTGTACAATGCATTCATATTGTATATATGTAAATACCCAGTGCAGAGCAACTGAAACTGCATTTCCTACTATAAAAGAAAAAAAGATTAATCCTCCCTCTCCCCCTCCCGTTTACAACAGTAATAAATGTAGGCTCAGGCCATTTCCTGGGGATTAGCAACTGGACAATATTAACTATGATTAATCCTCAGGAATTGTCCCATGTCTTGCTCATCATTGCCTGTGTGGGGAAGTACTGTGTTGTAGGCAAATGTTAACCAAGATACAGTTTTAGTCACCACAGATATGGAGCAGAAATGTATTCAGGTTTCCCACGTAATGAAAAGTACTTGAGAGGCCTGATTGTAGGCATTCAGTATGTAAGAACTTCAAAATGTTGAAAGGAAACTCTATCAGGTTAAAATAAATCCATGTATTTAAAGACAATCTGCCTCCCTCCCTCCATTACTGCTAAAAACTAGACTTTCTAGAAAGTTTCAATTTCTGATTCTGGTTCTCATAAGTTTGGGCTGCAAATGAGGAAATAAAACAAACCTGTGTTTATTGTAAATTTTAAAATGTGCATGAGGTCATTTTTTTGGGTTTCATAATGATTTTACACAAAACCTAAATGTTGGGCCCAAACTACTTGATGGTTTGTCATTCACCATGTATTTGTCAGAAGGATATATAATTGGTTAAGCTTAAATAGATACATCACAACTTTGGGGGTTATTCTGGAAACTGTGCTAGATTTCAGCATGCATAACTTGTTACTTATCTGTAGTCACTATTGATTTTGAATGTATGTTATCTAATGAATGGTTATAAAATGGTAAGTAATACTGTTTTTCTAACTTCCGACTAAGTGTTTTCACTACATATAATGGTGGAATGTCTTTGTAATACTAAACTTTGATATCCAGGCCTCATGACATCAGAGTTAATAATAATTCAGATAATGGAGCTCTAAGTATTTTTAAAATGTTCAGCAGTTGTGAAAAATAATTTTTAACTGGGAAATTAAGGATCCTAAAGATGTATTGAAAAAGGATTTGGCACCAGAATTTATACGCAGTATATAGCAGCCACGTCAACATACAGCTTTATAGGATGAGAGAATATTTAAAGTCTCCATCACAGGAATGAGAAAACATCAACAATAAATTGTTACCTCTGAGGCTTGCAATAAAGAGTAAAGAGTTTATTAAAAGAAAGTTAAAAGTTATTCTAAAACCAGTATGTCCATCTGCAGACTGAGATGAGGTATATGGGAATTAAGAATCCAGCCCTGATTAATTAAACCTTACTCAACTGAAACTTCCATTCAACCAGTGTTTGTTTATGTCCTCCAAGGCTTTATGTTCAACACAGCCTGATGACACCTCTCTGCTGACCTCCATTTCCCTCCATCTCCTCTCCTCCCCCCCCGCCTCCCCACTCCAGCAGAGCTAGCTGGCCCAATATATAGGACTAATTCTTCTCTCACTACTTTGGTCTGGCTGTTTGATGAAGTAACTTATGGATAGATGTTCCTTCCCAGCAACATGCAACCAATAAAACATTACATTGATCCTGACTTGAACTCATTTATTACTTCTGTAGTTTAACCCTTTGATTCTTTTGAATGTTGCTAGTTCTGGTAACTGGCGAACAACTCTGAAAGCTGTTACATCTAGATGTTGCTGTCCTTTTCACTGATAGTGATACCTATCCAGACTCCTTTGTATCAATGATAAAGTTCCACCTTCGTGTGTTTTCCTGGCATTGATTTTGCTATATAGGAAACAAGAGGAGGAAACCACAGTTCCTCGCAGGGCCTAGAGTGAGAAATTCATAGTGTGTGAAATTGTGCAGGGAATCGGAGGATATCTGCATTACGAGGCATTGTCTCCTGCACTGAGGGCAGGGCACAGAGAAAATACCACTTCTGTGTCCTCTGTACCATGTATTCCGACCCTAGCTTTACAAAATCTTTCTCCAGTAATTCCTTGGGTTGTGTGCAACAGTCAAACCCTATGGATAGGACTGATCCATCTCCATCTTTTGTTCGATGCCAACACATTCTCCAAGGCAGTTTTGGTCTAACAGAGCTATGAGAAAGTGACACTTTAAATATTTCTTATTACTATGCAGAATTTTCAGAACTGTAATTTCAGGGTTAAATTCTATCTCATTCAGCCAGAGTGGTGTCTTTGATAGAGCCAGCCTCAAGTTAGTTTTTCATCTTGACATTTTGAAGACAGGTACATGGAGCTCATTACAAAGCACTATTTCTTTTTCAGTGGATCACGCAGAGACTCTATGTTCCTTCTGTTCTTATTGTACAAGGGGAAAATGAAGGTAGTAAATTAACTAATTATTCTTTATGCTTCTACAGCACTTTCCGCCAAGGATCCCATAGCCCTTTACAAATATTAATTAATCTTCAGACCACCTCAATAAGGTAGGTGTCAGGAGCCCAAGCACCGGAAGACCGGTTCAGTGGTTAGAACCATACTGGGGGTGGCCAGGAACCAGAGCTAGAGCCAGAGGCCAGTGGTCAGAGCCAGGAACCAGAGCCAGGGTCAGAGCAGGAGCCAGGAAAGGGACACAGGACTGAGGTAAGTCAGGAGCAAGGCTGGAGCATGAGCAATCACAGCAGCGGGTAAAGCACTGAGCAACCAGCAACCTGCTACTGCTGCTGGCTCCCTTCAGCCAATCAGGCAGATTGCTAGTCAGGCAGTCCTACCACAACCCATCCATAGGTGCTGGAGTAGGGGTACCTGGTGTGTGGCTGCACCCCCTGGCTTGAAGTAGTTTCCATCAAATACATCATATCCATTCCAGGGTATACAGTTTGGTTCAATGTCTCTCAGCACCCACACCATACAAATTGTTCCAGCTCCCTTGAACCCAGCTGAGCTCATTTATCTGCCTGGAGGCGGGGCTGACTAGTCCAGAGGTTCAGCTGACGATGCTCTTTCCTGACAATAGAAAGTGTTACTGGGTCCTTTTTTCAAATGGGCAAACTGAGGCAGAAAGAGGTTTAGTGACTTGCCAAAGATCCCAGCATGTCAATATTACAGCTAGGAGTAAAATCTAGGAATCTTTACCCCCGACACTAATACAACCACTAGACAGCCCTTCCCACAGATCTGCATATAGCTGCACTACAAGTGTCCTGTCTGGAGCCACCTCCTCTGAATGTATGTAAGAGGTATTTGTGCAGAATGCAAAGAATATGTGCAACATAAATTAATGCCTTTAATATACCTTCAACAATTGTAAAATCTGAAACTGCCAAGCAGTTAGTATTTTACCTTTTCTAAAATAATGTAAAACTTATAGATAGATAGATTGTCTTCAATTATGAAGGCACACTTTAGAAGATGACAGAGAAGGAGCCAGCCCTGATTGCTCCAATGGTCTGATAATAATGCTCTGCATTACTTAGTGAGACCTGCTGTTGATTTCTTGTGTCGTGTTCCACTGCCTGGAGGGGGCATCTCTTACAACTTAACAGGAGCAAACTGGGTGGGATTTATAAAATGGGAGAGAATTGGGATTCATGAGATTAACCCCCGGGAAAATTTTTAAAGACTGTTCCCTCTATAATTAGGCTACGTGTCCTTCTACATAGACTGACTAGCGGTCAGGTGAAAGTAGTTATAATGGAAGATTAATGCTCTAGTTTTACCCTAGAGATGTAGGCTCAGGTTCTATGTTACAAACTGACAGAGTTGAGTAATCTCAGTCTGAACTTGAAATGTCTGCTTGTCCACATCAAAAAAACTATTACATAATTTTGCTGACTCTGCTCCTGAGCAGTCAAACAGCATGGGGTGTTGCTGCTGAGGCTTGATGTGCACTAGCACAGCTATGTAGGAAGAACTGTAGAGCAACTGACTGCACTCCTTTTGTGTCCATCCAATTAGTTTTAATCTGTAACTTTTCACGAGTACAAATAAATTACGTATTCACCCCCCTTTCCAAGTGAGATTTTCCCTCCTAATTATTGATATAGTTAATGGGAGAGTTTAATTTTGAAACCTAAAGACATGTTGCATTTTGTTTATTTTTGGGATCGCAGTAGGGTGACTTTTGCAGTAACTGACTGAAACTGAAGTGGTAGCTAGTTCTGTTCCGTTCAGAGTCTAATTCCACCCTCATCAGCAGGATATCTGAGCCCCACTTTACTTGCATAAGCAGCTACAGCACGTGTTTATGTTCCAAACTGGGAATTCAAACAGCTGATCTTGGCATCGCATTCCTGCAGACCCAACAAAAGGTACCAAACCTTAAAATGATTTCACAATGTGACACCAACACCAATGGAGTCCCCTGTGTAGTGAGTGACTCTGATTAACAATTTACAAGCCAAATGCTTGTTCCTCTTTCATTTGGGGATCACCACTCATAATGGCTCTCGGCAAAAGAGCAAGCACTGCCCTTTTAATCCCTTAATTTTACTCCACCAAACAAGGGATGTGAAAATAAGGGTATGTCCAGACTACGAGCTGTATCTCCGGGTAGCGATCGATTTTTTGGGGATCGATATATCACGTCTCATCTAGGTGCGATATATCAATCCCCGAACGCGCTCCTGTCAACTCCAGAACTTCACTGGAGCGAGCGGCGGTAGCAGAGTCAACACAGGAAGCCGTAGACGTTGATCCCGTGCCATGAGGACCCGAGGTAAATTGATCTAAAATACTTCGACTTCAGCTACACTATTCACGTAGCTGAAGTTGCGTATCTTAGATCGATACCCCCCCCAATGTAGACCAGCCCTAAGTAACATTTTCTGCCTGTTTTACTTTCATAAGTTATCTTATTGAATGAGACTACTCACGTAACTAAGGGAAACATATGCGGCCTAACATTTCCAGTTTTCATTGTACTATGCACATTATTTTTCAAGCTGTTGAACTTCATAGAGAGATCTTCCCAAATATTTATCATCCAAAGGTCTATTGTTGGGAGTGTCCTGCATTTTTTTCCTCTCTTGGTTCTGCATTCTCTCTCATGCAGCGTTGTTTGTGGTATAGGAAATTCCACAAATACTGTGGTAAAGTAAAATGTAATGGCACGCTAAATATTGATTTTTTTAAATAGTGTTCATTGTGTGCATAAGAGAGTTTTCACACTGTTCTTACTTTCCGTGTAAATGACCAGCCATAGGGCTAGCAATAAACAACTCTTAGAAAAGGTGTCTTTGAATAAAAGTTGGAAAAAATGAACTAGAAAGGTTACTTTAAAATATTTGCTTAAATCAGGGGACTGTCTGTTGGAGTTGGTCTTCAGTCCATATTTCTCTGTATGTAAAATGCATAGATATGCACAAATACATCTTTTCTTTGCAGTAGAAGAGAGAGTGGAATTCAGTATGGTTGTTATACTTAGATTTAATTTGTTAGTCCTGGTGCAGGTTACGGAAGCCAGTGACATTTAGTATATATAACTGAAGATGAAATATTTGCCTGAGGAATGAATGAAAAAAATATATAATACAAAATGAAGTTTATCTGCCTTTTCCTGTATAATTATGGCCATATCATGCAAATAGGAATGTTATTGAAAAATATTTTTAATAAAACAATGTAATCTTAGAATGAAATGTACTGTTAAATCAGCACTGCATGTACAGTATTACACTCCCTCGCAACTGGCATTGAAGTCTACAGCTACACTGTTCTTAGAAAGGCCACTTCAGCGAAGTTTTGGCATTGCTGCCAATGCTTTCTAGGCCTTTCAGCTCCTCTGTTTAACTTGTGGACTTTACTTAGCATACTGAGAGATTAAATGTACATTCTGAACTCATGTCAGATAGGGCTTCAGAGCACAAACCCAAGTTTCAGGTTGCCATAAAGCATAAGTCCCAATTTTGAACCTTAGCGTCCAAAATGTGGGTGCCTGCATGAAACCTCCAAGCTTAATTACCAGCTTAGATCTGATAGCGATGCCACCAGCCAGAAATTCCAGTGTCTGGCTCACTCTGGTCTCCCCAAAACCTTCCCTGGGGGACCCCAAGACTCAGATGCCCTGAGTCTCACAACAAAGGGAAATAACCC
>NC_133769.1:165752024-165842437 GCF_003597395.2 Chelonoidis abingdonii | reverse complement strand
CTTGAGATTTGAAAACTCTTGTTTTCTGATTGGTCCTCTGGTCAGGTGTTTGGTTCCCTTTGTTAACCCTTTACAGGTAAAAGAAACATTAACCCTTAGCTATCTGTTTATGACACAGGTCACGGTGGAGATGTTATAGTAATTTCCCCTTACTGTCTTCCTTCTGGACTTTTCTGAGCTAATCCCTTGTAGGAGCAAGGATCTATCTGTGAACCTGCTATAGAACATCTGTTGCCATGGAAAGAAATAGATCTCCAACCTTAATGCTCATTTTCAGTTTACTGCTCTAATTTGTCAGTAGTCTGGAAGCTGTAAACAGCTATGTTTCATTTTGAATATAAAAGTCATCACTTTTCATATACGACTGAAAGTGGATATGTAAGGTAGAGATAATCATCTTTATCCTGAAAATGTATAAACTAATGCACACAAAACTGGGATGTTTCTTTGCATGGCAAATCAAATGGTTCAAATACTGTGATCTGGTCATTTTAATTCTCTTGTCATCTTTTTTTTCTTTTCTTAAATAAAGATTTCATTGTTATTCTCCCTCCTCACCCAACAAAGCATAAGGGGCATTTTAAAAAAATACTCTCCTCTAAGAGAATCAAAGGGGCAAATCATGACATGGCTTCCCTGCAGCTGGTCCCAAACGTCACCCTTGTGTTGTGTGAGTGGCTGGGCAATGGGCATCCATGTAGTAGAACTCCCTAATTTGCCTGTAGGTGAGGGTTAGGGGTAGGATGTGAGCATGGCCAGAGCATCTGCATATGGGGCAACAGTGGGTCTGCATCTGAGGTACCATGTGGTACCTGAAAAGCTCAGGTGGGCACTGGCTACTACATGTAGTGGTTATGGATTACAGTTTCATTCTTGTGCTTTTTGCATGCTGTAATCTGAGCACAAGGCCCATTTACTCACGTTGTGCCATTTTCCCCAGGAGTTGGCTCTAAGGGCAAAATTCATCCCACACAGGGGGGACTCTCTGTTCTCTTTCTGCCACAGCAGTAGGTTCTTTGCCAATTCTGAATAGTCTGTTACAGAGGTGAGTATTGGGGCATATGTTGATGGAGGGACCACTAGACCCAGGTCTAAGTGGATACAGTGTCCAGGAATCTGTGCATGGAGGACAGAGGAATAGCAGTCAATATTCCAGCCCATAAACTGTAATAGCAGTCACAAAGAGGCTGTGATAGCCCCTGTAGCCTGCTCATGACTGCAGGTGGCTGTCCCCAGGCTCCCCTTGGATAGAAGCACAAAGCCAGGTACTTTGGGGAGAGTAAGAGTGAATTATCCCATATAAGGATAATATTTTCAGTTGAAATGCAGTGTCGAAGATGTTTGTGTTCACTCCAGCAATGTCCCAGACTGAGAGAGAGCACACAGGCTGTGGACTCCATTGTTTTTCTCAGAGCAGAATATCTGTTGCTCTACAGTGAGATGTCACTAAGATGTTATTTGTCTGGTGCACAGAGGGAGAAATCCAGCGGGCAACCCCATTGACAAGTTTTTTCTTTTTTTCTGTCGCATTGTGAGAGATGGATTTGTAAAAGCAGGTCAGACGCAGCTTGGGGCTGTGTGGCTTGTTGTATCAACTCTGATTTTTCTTCTTCCCTGTCACTAGTAAAATGAGGTGGGAAAATAGATTCTTCAGCAGAAAATGAAATGATGTGGTGAATTCTTTGCTTAACTCCAGTTTTGAAATTTTTTGTTGTCCTTATTGGCTATCTAATAGCCAGCCCATCATCCTTCTTTTGCATATGTGAAAGCACCGTCTCCATTGTCATTTCCCGTAATAGTGCATGCTGAGAGTCACAATAATCAGCATGAAACAGTGTTGAAATGAGTTAATTTGCAAGCACAGCACGCCTGCATAAAACATGAAATGCAGCATAATTATTCCATGGGAAATCTGTGTTCAGCTCGTGGGATGACCTAATGAAGAATCCTAGGCCTGGTCTACGCTGGGGGATGGGGTCGATGTAAGATACGCAACTTCAGCTACGGGAATACCGTAGCTGAAGTCGAAGTATCTTATTTTGACTTACCTCCTGTCCTCACAGCGCGGATCGACGGCCGCGTCTCCCCCTGTCAACTCCACTACCGCCACTCGCCCTGGTGGAGTTCCAGAATCGACAGGAGCGTGTTCGGGGATCGATATATCGCATCTAGATGAGACGCAATATATCGATCCCCGATAAACCGATCGCTACCGATCTGACAGGTAGTGTAGGCATACCCCTAGACTGTAAGCTGGATGAGGGCAAGGACTGCCATTTTCCGTATACTGAGGCTAGCACAATGGGGCTCCAACCTGGTTCCCCTCAAGTTGCTGCCACAGAATAAATGCTTATGCATGAGAGCAACTGAATTGCCGCTAATTAGACAGTGATTTAGTTTTGAATATATTTGGCCACTTTCTCTCTTTCTTCCCTCTTCCATTGCAGCCCTATTCTCTCCCATCACATTACTTTTCCTTTGGCTGAGGGATGCTGGGCGCAGTGCCCTCTTCATCCTGATCACCAGCCAAAGGGAGTCACTTGGGAAAATTGTCACATATTCTGACCCCACCTCAGAGCCTGAGTAGTGATTCCATTCCCTTTTGGGTCAGGGACAGCAGGAGTGAGCAGAATACCCCAGTTCCAGTTGCTGTTTGGTTGCATTGGGAGGTGCTCGGTGTAGGGGAGCATATTAGCATCAGTACTGGCTATCTGAATATGATTGAATAATTCCAGCTGATACGCGTGGTGTTTGGATTTGGTCACCCATCTGTTTACTCTGTTGACACCAGAATTATTATTTTACCTCAGTTTTTAGCACTGGTGTGATGGCCACTGAATACTGTGTCCGGTTCTGCTGCTCACAATTCAAGAAGGATGTTGATGAATTGGAGAGTATTCATAGAAGAGCCACGAGAATGACTAAAGGATTAGAAAACAAGTTGTATAGGGATAGACTCAAGGAGCTTGATCTAGTTAGTTTTATACAGTGGTTCTCAACCTTTCCAGACTACTGCATCCCTTTCAGGAATCGGATTTGTCTTGTGTACCCCCAAGATTCACCTCACTTAAAAACTACTTGCTTACAAAATCAGACATAAAAATACAAAAGTTTCACAGTGCACTGTTACTGATAAATTGCTTATGTTCTCATTTTGTCTGTGTGAAATTTTAGTTTGTATTGATTTTGCTAGTGCTTTTTAAGTAGCCTGTTGTAAAACTAGGCAAATCTGTAGATGAGTTGATGTATCCTCTGGAAGACCTCTGCGTACCCCCACAGGTACATGTACCCCTGGTTTAGAACCACTGGCTTAATAAAGAGAAAGTTAAGTGGTGACTTGATTACTGTTTATATGTACCTACATGGGGAACAAATATTTAAATCAGGCTCCTCAATCTAGCAGAGAAAGGTATAATATGATCCAATGGCTGGAAGTTGAAGCTAGACAAATTTAAACTGAAAATGAGGCATAAATCTCTAATGTTGAGAGTATTTAGCCATTGGAATGATTTACCAGGGGTTGTGGTGGATTCTCCATTACTGGCAGTTTTAAAATCAAGATTGGATGTTCTTCTAAAAGATCTGCACTACAAATTATTTTGGGGAAGTTGTCTGGCCTCCGTTATAGAAGATCAGACTAAATGGTCACATTGGTTCACAATGGTTCCTTCTGGCCTTGGAATCTATGAATTGATGAATGTGCCCTTGGAGCTCTGCCTGGACAGCTGGCAGCATATGAGTAATCAACATACAGGCACTCCTCATATATTTTCTCTCATCCTGGTAAAAACAATTCTGTCTACAAAGACTTGTTACTATTTTTAGTTTATTTTGGTAACTGCTCAATGCTATTAAGTCCTTACCTGGTAATGAACTTTAGAAACACATTAACACTTCTACAGCCCAACATACAGTATGTTGTCCTCCAGTTTCCTCACATTAAAAAATCCTCCAGAAGATCTCTAAATGATCACCTCCTACTTAGCCCAAATCTACACAATGACAGATTCCTTTAACAGTTATTCGTTAAGATCCATGAACTCTTAGGAAGCACTTTTTTGGAAATGGATGTCAGCCATTATATCTTTTGTGATGCCAAAAATCAGTCAAATACTCAGGTCTTGCAAGTACATTGCTAAATGAAATTGGAAAGAAGGAAACATCAGAGGGTGATTTTATATAAGCTAAGAGAAGTGATCAAGATAAATGATCAAGATAAATTCCTTGCATGTGAGACTCTGACAGAATGTAAGCATTATACTTTTATAGTCTAATGTAATATACTATACAAATGAGTTTAAAAGCAGATATATTAGAAAAAGGAGACAGGAATTAATTACAGAAATTGAACTGGACAGCATTGCATAGATGAACTAATTCCATATGAGTGGTAGTGCTCTCCTGTTGCCTTATTATTCTTCCTAAAATAAAGGCCACCAGCCTTCAGTTGCGTCAACTGAGGTATAGGCTTTTGCAACAAGTTTGCACTGGGGACAGAAAGGAGAACTTCTAGTGGTACAACATCAAAAATGTCTGGAGCTTTTGTTCACAGTGAAACTTATTGGCTGAGTGTTTTCTAGAATTGACACCTATTTGCATTTGCTTTTCAGAAAGCCATTGTGGTGTTGCAGTGGTGTATACGTCCATCTTCCATTAACACATTGTGACATATCCTCATCACATAGCAACACAACCTCCTCATGTTGACTCATGACATTGGATGGTGATGTCATGTGATCTGAAGTGTGTTAGGGGCTCATTTATTTGTTCTGCCATCCAGCAGAACAAGGGATGGACCCAGACCATGTCACACATTTGGGGGCTAGTAACAGCCTTATCAGTCATCCTTATAACATTCATTAGCACCAATGCGTGGTACATGAGCAAATCAAAAGCAAAAATAGACTAAAGTTTTACATTTGAGAATCCTAGCACATTAGCATTGAATGACTGAGACTTGTAGAGATGTTTATTAAGGCTAAGGACATAAATAATCACACAGGAGGCTATTGCATTAAACTGCCCTTACACCTTATTTCTATTGGTGTATCTCCACTAAGATGACTCCATAAGGCCAGCATGACCAACGAAAGATCTGGCAGTAACAACATATTGATTTTATTATGTGTACTGTACTTATAAGGTTTGTAATACTTCAGGTGTGCTAGTATTATTGTTTGAGTATCATTTCACAGTTTGCATTAAAACAAGAACTTAATGTGATGGGAGAATACACAGGAAAGCCATTTTTTCACCCTGCAGAAGTGTTTAGCTCTAATTAGAAATTCATTGTAATGTTAAGAATTGCAAGGTGCATGCCATGATGCACTGAAACAACTCAGGATTCTTTACTTCATTATGAACAGAGATTCATTTATGTCAGACATCACTGTAAACAGATTCCTTTGTTCCTCACATTCCTGTGGAAAGGAAATTAGCGTTGTATGATTCTGTAAAGTTTAAGTAATAAACATGTCACCTCTCTAGTTGGATAGATTTCTTCCTAACCGTTACTACATATGGCATGTTGTATTCTGTCCATGTTTTTCTTGTAGACATCATAACAGATTAAAGTAGATAAGGAAAACAATTAAACTACTTTTGCTTTTAAGTTTTATAAGGAAACAATGTGCTACCAGTCTGAAGCATTCTGTTGTAAAGAAAACACCGCTATCGTATGACCCCTGTATTCTGCCTAAAGCTGCCCTGAAGCTGTGCAACTTCTTTGGAAATGTGAGAGAGCTGAGCACCTTTTTGAGTGATCTTTGTTTAAAATGATCCTTGCTGCTTGCAGTGGACCCTATTTTACATGCTTACTGTCAATGGAAAGTTTATTTTTGGAATCTGCATATACTTAATGCATATATATATATATATATAATCAGTAACTACACAGACATGCATACATTCACATATATTCTCACGTATACACGCTTTTTGCTTACTTCCAGAATGTAACAGTTTCTTTTCTTGGTGTGCACTTTCTAATACTAAATCTGTAATATTTACTGTGATGTTCATAAATCTGGTTTAATCAGACATGGATACTGTGTTGCACATGCTGGTGTATTCTTAATTATTTTCCTGTTTACTTTTCATATTAATAATGCGAATTAGTATTTTATACATCATCAGTCAAATAGCTGAGAATTTCTCCAGACCCATATTCAGGTCATTAACCCAAAAAACATTCATGTTAAGGGTAAATAGAGTACAGGTCTAACAGAAGAATCATGTCTGGTGCATTAAACAAATGACTCAATTTCTCAATGATGATGATATTATCAAGGAAAAAAAAACTTACATTAGTGAAGGAAATCTTCGTCTGCTGTATTCTGGAGAATTTCCTTCCTCTCATTCACTCCAAAGGGGCAAATCCACTTTCATAAAGAAAATTGTCTATTTAAAGATACAGAATGAGGGAAATTGATGATTCCTCCTCTGAGCTCCCAATTCACTTGTTTTAGCAAGTTGAGAAACCTAGTCACAACAGTAATTCAGAATGATTTTTCTGTTTGTATATTGTAGGCTGAGTAGCAGCAGCAGAGAGTTATATCCAGAGACACGAGACAGTGCTGCAAGGGAGAGACAGTAGGGAACCATGGCACAGACTTGGACCAAACTCTAAATATAACCCAACCCACTTTCTGTGCCGTTCTCTTCATACTCTGAAGGCAGATGACCTTGTCAGAAAACTGACCTCACAGGCTGTCACTCTCCACAAAGAGAATCTAATGGGACAGAGCTGCAGTGTAATGGGACAAAAAAGCAAGCAGCCATCTGTTTGTAGCAAACAAGTGTAGGTATGAACTCTATTTTTATGGTAATTACGGTCTAGATCAAGAGATACAGCTCTTTATTTGGACATTTCAGACACACTCTGCATACAAGTTTGGAACAGGGATAACAGATGGGATATTGCTTTGAATCATTTTGTACCTTCCAGCTTTAAATATTACAGAGCCTTGAAGGAAGATGAGTAGGAAGGGCATGACATTTCCCCTTCTAAAAGCAATGTGTATAGTGTAGTGCTTCCCTTTATAACATTTTAACTTTAAGATCTATATATCTAGTCTCTCTCTCCCTACTTTTGTTGCTGGTTTTCCTGAGATTTTGGAAAAGGTTTGGGGTAAACCATGAAATTTATGTATGAAAGGGTTACAAATTAGTGTATGTAGGGTGGGGAATGTAACTTGCTTTGAGACCAATTTACAGGGAAGAGTGAGTATATGCAGAAGGGAGAAGTTTTACAGAAGGAAATATGTGAGTTATAGGAATAAAACCTTTAGGCCTTTAGCCTTTGATGGGGAACGGTGCTTTTAAACAGATATTGATATTTATAATCCAGTTAGTTTTCCAGCAACCCTAAGTGGTAATATATCAGGATATTTCTTCTTAAGCTGACGGAGAATTAACTTAATATGTACTATAAAACTATGTTACAGTGTCACTCAGTGACTTGTGTGAAAAACAACTTTTATACCCACATTTTCTATTCTATGGAGGAAGTCAGGACATGGGCTTGTTTGCAATAGTAGTCTCTATTTCAATGTAATTGTTGGCAACATCCAACTGGCTCCCATGTATTAATGCCACTCATAGAATCATAGAAATGTAAGGCTGGAAGGGACATCTAGAGGTCATCACACCCAGCCTCCTGCGCCGAGGCAGGGCTCAGTAAACCTAAACTGTCCCTGACATCCCTGTTCTTAAAAAGCTCCATCAATGGGGATTCCATAACCTCCCATGGAAGCCGATTCCAGAGTTTATTGTTAGAAAGTTTTCCCTAACATCTAACCTAAATTTCATTTGCTGCAGATTAAGTTAATTACTCCTTGTCCTACCTTCAGTGGACATGGAGAACAACTGATCTCCTTCCTCTTTAGAACAGCCCTTAATGTATTTGAAGACTGTTGTTCAGGGCTGCCCAGAGGATCCAAGGGGCCTGGGGTCTTCAGGAGTGGGAGTCCTTCTGCTTCGAGTCTTTGGGCACTTCGGCGGTGGGTCCCAGAGCAAGTGAAGGATCCACCACCGAAGACCCGGAGTGGAAGGAGCCCCTGCCACCGAAGACCTGGAGCGGAAGGAGCCACCGCCGCCGAAGAAGCAGCAGCTCTGGGTTTTCGGCGGCAGGTCCTTCACTCGATCCGGGTGTGTTCGGCAGCACTGAAGGATCTGCTTCCGAAGACCCACCAAAAACTGTCATGGGGGCCCCTGAAAACTCCTATGGGGGCCCCTGCGGGGCCCAGGGCCAGGGACAAAATGCCTCACTTGCCACACCCCCGGGCAGCCCTGCTGTTGTCAACACCGCCCCTCCCTCCAGTTCTTTCTTTCTCCAGAATAAACATGCCCAGTTTTTTAAAACTTTTCATCATAGGTCAGATTTTCTAAACCTTTTATCATTTTTGTTGCTGCCCTCTGTACTCTCTCTAATTCATCCACATCTTTCCTAAAATGTGACTCTCAGAACTGGACATAGTTCTCCAACTGAGACCTCACCAATGCCAAGTATAGCAGGACAGTTAACTCCTGTGTCTTATATACGACAGTCCTGTAAATACGCCCCAGAATTATATTAGCCTTTTTTTTAACTGCATCACATTATCAACTCATATTCAATTTGTGATCCACTATAACCTCTAGATCCTTTTCAGCAGTCCTACTGCCTAGCTAGTTCTTCCCCATTTTGCAGTTGTGCATCTGATTTTTCCTTCCTAACTGTAGTACTTTGCACGTCTTTATTGAATTTCATCTTGTTGGATTCAGACCAATTCTCCAGTTTGTCAAGGTTGTTTTTAATTGTAATCCTGACCTCCAAAATGCTTGCAACCCTCTCAGTTTGGTGCGTCTGTAGCTTTTATAAGCATACTGTCCTCTATCCAAGTTATCAGTGTAAATATTGAATAATACTAGACCCAGTGCAGACCCCTGCACAACCCTACCTAAGTATGTCCTCCCAGTTTGACAATGAACTATTGATAACTATGCTTTGAGTACATTTTTTTCCCAACCAGTTGTACCCTCACCTTGTAGTAATTTCATCTAGACAACATTTCCCTAGTTTGCATATGAGAATGTCCTATGGGACTGTGTCAAGAGCCTTTCTAAAATGAAGATATATCACATCTACTGTTTCCTCCTTATCCGCTAAGTCAGTAAACTTGTCAAAGGAGGAAATGAGGTTGGTTTGGCATGATTTGTTCTTGACAAATCCTTGCTGTCTATTTCTTATAGCCCTGCTATACTCTAGGCGCTTACAAATGGATTGTTTAATAATTTGTTCCTGTATCAAAGTTAGGCTGACTTGTATATAATCCCTCTGGTCCTCTTTGTTCCCCTTGTTGAAGATAGGTATTATTTTTGCCCTTCTTCAGTCTGAGATTGCTTCAGATAGTTCATATGCATGCCACACTATTCTTAATGGTAAAACAAGCCTCAGAAAGGAAATCGGGGCATTATAGCCATGAGTGATACTATATGCTTACAAATAAAATAAAAGAAAAGAAATTGAATGGCAGTAGAGGGAAGCAAAACTGCAATATTCTAACTTTGAACAGCAATGCTAGAGTCAAAGATATCAGACAAAACTAAACCTGTTATTAATTAAATGGAATATCTTTTAGTACCGTGCATCATAACATCTTTATGGATGGCTCCTGTAGGCCGAAAAGCTAGCTGTAATAAAGAAAGTTGGTGTTTGACTTTGAGAAAATATGAAAAATGAATTAGACTGCCTCCAGACAACTTCTGTTTTCTTCATATACATTCTCAGGGCTGTGGGTTATCTCTCTGATACCTTTATGATGTTATGGTAGCACGTTTCCTTATTCTGATGCCAGATGATATCAGGACTAGCATAGAAAATAATCTATAATCTAGTTTATGGAATGGATTAACAGGGTTTCTGATTTCTGATACTGAATTCCTGTGGTATCTTGAGCATGTTTTTAATAAAGAGGCCTGTGCTTGTGGTATATCTCTGCCAGTTGCTTTACCTAGCATAGTGCAGGCTGTTATATATTAGAATTGAATGGGCTGTTAAGACCAACTCCTCTGTTGAATTGTTGCGGGGAGCTCCTCTAGGTCAGGTTTGAGGTGCATTGGTGGGGCTATGTGAGGGAAGCTTGCACTACCACCGCCTATGTATCATGACTTCTGTGTATGTAGAACTTCAGGTTCTAGAGCTGTCAATCCACTACATTTCACCAGCATTACTGTCAGACTTCTCTCCCCTTGCCATCCCTCGCGTCATCATAAAATATTGGAAGGATCATGATTTCAGAAAGTCAGTCATTTCTTCGTTCCCAAACAAACCGAGTAAGAAAAAATCCCTTCTAAAGTGAATATTGTTATTTCTTTTGGCATTTATTACCAATGTCCTTTTCTGCAGATAAATTCTGGGGTAGATGCAAGGTGACTGTGTAAGTTCTGGAGGTTCCTAAACCTCATAGTCTGAGGCAACCCCTTTAACTATAGAGTTAAATATTAACTCATGCCTATTCAAAGTTCTCTATAGATATTTTGCATTGGTTGTCCACATATTAATCCTTCTAAAAGACCCATTTCTACCTTATTCCTTATAGTGAATTAAATTGACTTGTATATAAATTGACTGTAGTTGTTTCCTTTCTCCTAACTTTTGTCTCGTCGTTTGTCTGTGGACTGGGGGCTCCTTGGAATGTTTGGAAAGTACTTGTAATGTAGTGTATTCACTGTTAAGGGAAGTGCCCCATATGGAGGTTCTTTAAAAGTGCTAAGTAAATAGGGTATGTGAGTGTGGTTTAATATTTCCACAAAGAGGCATTTTTGAAGCAGAGCGCTGTTGTTCGGTTAGATGATTCTTTTCAATTGATTCATCTTCTGAGTAAAATCATAGTCCCTGGACAGTTGTTGTCATTAAAATTCCATGGCACTTTTTACAAGACTAGAGGTATTAATCCCTGTGTCCTGTCCAAATTTTAAGGTGGTTATTACATTCGGACTCTCAATTCCCATGTGATTTCAGTTGGATACAGAGTTCCCTTGCTGTTTTAAATGGTGGGTAGTGTTGCGTGCAGTGTTAAATCCAGCATTGGCAGCATTTGAGTTGTTTGTGAAGTGGTTCTTGTATATGCAAGAATAGAAGCATCTTGTAATCCATCAGAAAGAAAGGCCCTAAATAAGTGTGAAATATTTATTTTATTGTTGTTTTAATAAGCATCCGAAACACTTTTAAACAGCTGAGATCCTCATTTTCCATGTTACCTCAATAAAGCCAAAGTGACTTTCTGGAAATATTTTTTTTAAATACTTATGAGCTGAAAGAACATGCAAAATTTCAGTACAAAGGTAATTTTTGAGAAATTTAAGCAGCTGGGAGATTTGTAAGAGACAAAATTGCATCTGAGCTTTCACTATAATGTCAATGATTTTAACTTTGCCATAGGTAACAGGTCTCTTTTGTACATCATGTTAAAATATAAAGGCATCTTGAAGCACCAGTTGTTCCAGTGAGGTGCTAGTTATGAGGAAGTTAGCTAGAATGGGAAACAATAAAATGGCCTGTCAGACCCTTAACAGTGTATTTGTTGGTTTGACCACCTAGGATTTCAAAACCAGGTAAATAGATACATTTTCTAAAATCATTTGCCTTCTGTTCCAGTAAAAGAGCATTGCGGTCCCACTTGCCTCATTATCTCAGAAAGCAAAAGTGAAGAACATCAGACCCCTCAGTTATAGGGGAACACAATCATTCTGATTAGCATTAGGAGGTACTGCTAGTTAAAAAGAGATAACCAGCTATTTTTATCTGTAGCTGCTCTTCTTCTGTCATGTTTGTACATTTCCTCCTTCTTGTAGTGATATCTTTTGATGCAATATTTCTTTTAAATGTCAAGTAATCCGGACACTGAGTTGTAGTCAGTCTGCAACCTGAGCCTAATTTAGAGCGTTGTAGACCTAATCTCATATGACACAGTTCCATAAAAGTTATTTTAATGTGCTAGGTTAGACAGTTCTACCTGTCTGTCACTTGTAGACATACTCCTTTTTCTGTTCTGGTTCACTTCCAGTTAGTGAATCAAGGTGAACTCACAACTGGTTTGGAAGCATCAGCTCTGGTTGGGGGTGGAGGGTGTTGAAAGAAGAAGCTGGAAAGGGGAGTTGCAAGGGAGGTAATTCTTAGAAATGCTCCACGAAGAATTTTTTTTTCAGATACTGAGTATGACAGATATTAATGTCTGCATACTAAGCGTGTTGGACCATGTCCGAGCAAATCTAAAAATAACATGAAACTTCACCATCAAGGACTTTTCTCGTCAGCTGAAATGGTAGGGTTTTTAGTTCAAGTTGCCACTAAGCAAAGGAAGAAGGAAACTATGTTGAGTACTGTACCAGTAGACGTGTCCAGCAATTCAGCATCAGTAATTTTTTTGTATGAATTGACCAAGAAGAATATTTACATTCTGCGAGAAATTTTTCTTTATGGAGCAAAGTCATGCCTTTATTTGGAACCAATAAGTATAAATCTTTACAGATTGTTTGTACAGCCACAGTTTAGGGATAGGTTAAATAAAATATCCTGGGAAGGCATTAGGATCATCTTCGTCATTCCTGAACAGGACAGGCTTTCTGCCAGTTTGGTTGGTCAGTCCCCTAATAAGATTGTTCCTATTTCTGTTCGGTCACATATGACAGGTGCCCATGGGTCTCAGATGTGCACTACAATGCTTTCTTTGGCTACAGATGCACCCTTTCAGAAGCCTCATTGCAATTAAAGTAAGGGATTCTGGAGTCCATTTGGGATCTCAGGAGGTCCACTGCCCTGAATAAATGGAGAAGCCTGTTCTGGAAAAGGAAAGCCCAATGCATATGAGTGAGGGAAAGAAGAGATGGACTGGATGGATTGCTGTGGTTGGTGAGAGGAGTGGAGTGCGAAACATAGGCAAGAATCAAAGGTAATCACCTGATGTAACCATTGGGCCAGGTTGCCACCTCTGCCGCCAAGGACAGACTAAGCAAAGGTTGACATAGGAGCCAGAGCTAAGTGTGACACAGTTACTGTAAGGCAAAGCTTCATGTGCCACTGTGAACTGTGCCTACTAGTAATTATTCTGGTAGTTCACAGCTACTTGCTTTGTTGCTCTTAGAATCCAAGTGCTAAGATATCTGAGTATTTGAATGTATTCTATGTGAGGGGCCTGTCCTGGACCCATGACCAGAAAGGTCCTGAAGAAGTAACTTCCACAAGTTTTACTAAGTTGGAAAATCTTTCTCAGTGCAATAAATTGGAAAGGAAAGATCTGTATTAATTTTTAAAGAAGAGAGGCACTTTGCTGAGTCAGTCAGTCTTTCCACGTAGCATCAAAGATTTCCAGTGAGCTATAATTATTCTGCCCTTTTATGTGATTGAATATTAATTTTTCATTTCCTGTCATTACACTTGCTATCTTAATGCTTTCTAATATTTAATCTTGTTTTATTGTCTGAACTTCAACATGTTTTGCTAATCCTTAGCCAAGAGGGACACATTTTGGTTTTTGTTCATTCTTCTTGATTTTTCAGTAGTGCTTCAGTACACTGCTTACTGAGAGGAGGAAGGGCGGGGGAGAAGGAATACAGTCAATGGTGCTGGAACAGTTTGTATAGTGTGGGGTGCTGAGAGTCATTGAACCAAACTGTAAACCCTGGGTACAATGGAAACCACTTCAAGCCAAGAGGTGCTGTCACACCCCAGCACCTCTAGTTCCAGCACCTATGATTACAGTCTTTTTGGGAGGGAGGGCAGAAAGGAGGTGGAAATGTTTTGCCATTTGAATCTTTTTTCTGTCCAATTTACCAGAGATGCTTTGAAAGTGAGGGGAGGAACCACTTTTCTTGTAGCTGATTTTGATGATGTGTATTATTACCACCACTACTGTAGAAGACCCAGTCAGAGACCAGGACCCCATTGTGTTTAGGGCTCTACACTCTTAGAACAAAAGGATGGTAAAGTGTAGTTTTTGTTTTGTAATAAATCTGCTTGGCAACCATTTGACCATCTACTAGGATACCACACCATGGAAATTAAGGACTTCATGTTAGCTGAAGGGAAGAACTCAGATACTCCATCACCAAAAGCCAAGGACTCTACCATGTGAACTGAAGGATAACCTGCTTTTGATATTTGCAGTATAAGCCTTTAGCACGTATCTGAGTAATTCTGATTCCATCCAGTAGGCAGTTCCAACTGCTGCTTCCCTCTTCCTTCAGTGCTTCCTCTCTCTCTACTAGACCAGACATTTCTCTACATCCAAGATTCCTCTTTCGTTAATCTGCCCCTGTGACAGCTGCTGTTCAGCTCCCAGTTCAGCCTAGTTCAGTTAAAAACAGCTAATCTGTTCCCCAGACATTAATGAGCATCATAGCTAGGCTGGGAAGGAAAGTGGGAGTTTATCTCTCACATACTGCCTTGGGGAATAGTAGTGGGGTAGTACTTCAGAGGGGAAATGCAGCTTTCTCCTCTCCTAACCCCACTTTAAGACCAGCCATGCTGATCATCACCACTGTGGAGGTAGTGAGGCAACTTCTAACTGAGCAAGGATGAGCTGAAAGGTGGTTTCGTTCCGCAGCAGTTTAATTTAAAGGAGAACTTGACGGAAGCAGTCTCACAATGTATGCTTGAAGTAATTTATGGAGAACGGGAAAAGACAGAATATCGAAGAACTGCATTAAGATTAATTATGCAGTTCACTGAAGAATTAGGTAATTTTAAATGACAGAGGTAAGAAAAAGATGTGAAATTGTTTGCCTGGTTTTTTTTTTTTTTTTTCCCACCAAGTAATCTGAGATTTCAAGCCAGAACATAGTAATTTGGGAGTTTCCCCCAGCTGAAACTTTAAACAGAGCTAAATATTTCTCTTTCTGCTGGCAGCTCTGGGAAATAAAATTCTTCCTAAGTTAATGGGTATGTTGTAGATCAAGAGTGTTTTGGTTTTTTGTTTTGTTTGTTTGTTTAAACAACAAAATTCTACTATTTTTCAGTGACCTGATGCCCAGACTGAGTGGACCTTACTCACCTAAAGAGTCAAAAAAGAATTTTTTATGCTGCAGTACTCTTCAGTTTATAAAGACAACATAGCAACAACAAAAAAATCTTATTATTCTACAGCACCTGGGGGTAGAAGGCACCTTGTAGAATATATAAAAGATGTATGCTCTGTCTCAAGTTGCTTACAGTCTAATTTTAGGTATGATACTTTAGAGCAACACGTGGGAAGGAGGGGGAATAGAGAAAAGGATGAGATTTACAATAAAAGATTATGTGGTAACCTGGGTTTGTTATGAGTACCGCTGACTAGTGCTGCTACATTATCCGTTGTTTAATTTATTTTTCTTCCCACTCATTTCTGTCACACTCCCTGGTTCTCTGACTGATGTTAGCTAGTGTTGTTTGAATGCCCCATGGAGGGAGTGATTTGAATGATGAAAAAGAAAGGAACTGGTTGCAAGTGTGTTCCATGCAGAGAGAGCTACATGATAGATGGCACAAAGATGGGAGTGGGAGGATAATATAGGAGTACTAGGGTGGTGGTTATCCATGGTTCATCTAGTCCAGTATCATATCTCTGACAGTGGCAAGAACTGGATGCTTCAGAGATAGGTGAAAGAAACCCCAGAGTGCACAATTATGAACTAGTCTGGCCACAGGAGAAGTTTTTTCATAAATCCATGACGACGGCTGCCTTATATCATAAAATAGGAGCGTTACATCCCTTCTAAAAATGGTTTTGTCCTATTTAATGCACCTGTGAATAGTTTTAGTTATCCAGATAAAAATCTGATAGTTTTCTTAATCCAGCTGAGATCTTGGCCTCAATAATGTCTACAGAAGTGACTCACACAGGCCAGGAACATGTTGTATATCCAAAATCAAACAAATTTCATCTTTTAGAAGTTGTTGCTTTTCTTTTTAATCAAATGTTCCTCTGTTCCTATGTTATGAAAGAAGGTAAATAGATGTGTCTGATTTACCTTGTCTGTGCCATCCATTATTTTGTATTCCTCTCATTTTTCTGTTTATCTCCTCTGTAAAGTAAATAGTTAACGATCCCTTTAGTCTGTCTTCTTGCCTCTTACCATTTTGTCACCCAGCTCTGAGCCTGCTTTATTTTATTCTAACCTTTTTTGCGATGAGTGTGATCAGAACTGAACCCAATATTTTAGGAGAGAGGATACTACTGACTTACATAATGGCATTATAACATATTCAGAATTATTCCCATTCTTTGAATCCTAACATTTTCTTTGCATTTTTGACTGCTGCAGCACATTATGCATTGGCTCACAGGACTACGTTGTCCTGGGAGAGTTTACATTTTATTTCATTGATTGTTCTTTGTCATTAAAACAGTTAAATATTTATGTTAAGGTAATTTTGACTCCTTTACCAGACACATTAGCGCAAAGGAGTGGCATGAAGAGAACAAAGGGCTTAATAATGAGAAATTATGCCAGCAAACACAAATCCACACCTGTTAACTAATACGAACAAACTTGCATCCTACTTCAAGACATGTTGTTTAATTTTCACAACCAGGAGTCATTAAATAGTACAGTCTGGAGAAAGTTACCTGGCAAATGTCCCTGCTAAGTAGATGTGATGTTCAATAAGGGAGACAATAAAGGGGAATCTGCTATGTGCAGATTGAAAAAAAAAAGTTTGGAATTATAGCACTGGATGTGTTTGCAGAAGTGTGATAATTTGTGATAAATATGTATGAAAGCTTACATGCGCATGGTAAATCTTTCAAGGTTACCATATTTAGAGAGCAAGAGAGTGTGTGCGTGTATGTCTATATTTAGATGTCTAGTGCCTGGGGGGAGTATAATATACTGCTGGGAATACCGAGAGCTGTGAGACACTGTACTATCCCTCTGCCCCAGCAATAGTGAGTTTTGCTGGTGATTAGACTGTATGTCAGCTCCCTGCTGCACCAGCCAGTCTTCCTCACCAGCAAACTGATCGAGGCTCTCCTGGCCCAAACTTCACCTGGCAAGGAACAGTCAGTGAAGTTCAGCCCCATAGCTCTTATTTGTTTCTTTGCAATGCACAGCTCCTACCACTGTGTATTCACAGAAAATACTAAGTTTACTGCTTTGTTAAAGAGTCAATACATCATAACTTATTAATTTAATTGGGGTAAATATACCCTTCTCTTCAAACATAGCACTGAAATGATTTATAGTAAAAGTAAAACAAATTTATTAACAAAAAGACCATGGATTAAATGATATCAAGTGAAGGAGAGAAAGGTAGAGCAAGTAAAAGGGAAAACATGTATCTAAAAGTCTAAATCTTTATCTTTATTTACCAGTCCTTGTTCAAGATGGTTTCTTTTATCCACAGTCTCCTTTCCAGCTGTTTACTGGCCAGGAGCCATCACTGAGATCAAATTGCTTAAGATCGTCTTATCAGATGCAGAGCTTGCCAAGCCAATTTGTGGCAGCCTCATCAGCAAAGTGCAGAGCCCTCAGACCACCATTAAATCTAGTCAGAAGTCAGTCAGCCAGTGATGTGTAACATTGTCTATCTCTGGCCACAGCTGCATGTGAGAACCTCTTGTTGGCTCCAGGTGTGAAGGCTGGCCAGGGCCGGTGCAAGAATGTTTCGCGCCCTAGGTGAAACTTCCACCTTGCGCCCTCCCCCGTCCTTGAGCCCCCGTCCTGAGCCCCCCCCCACGGCAGCCCCCCCCCGAGGCACACCCCCCCAGCTCACCCCTGCTCTGCCTCCTCCCCGGGCCAATCAGCTTAGGCGCCGCAAGCCTGGGAGGCGGGAGAAGTGAAGCAGCCATGGCGTGCTCGGGGAGGAGGCGGGGCAAGGGTGACCTGGGGCGAGGAGTTCCTGTGCGTGCTGCTGCCCCCCCCTTACTTGCTGCAGGCGGCCCTCCCCGCGGCCCACTACCCCAGCTCCCTCCACCTAGATGCCGGCAGCGACCGGGGCGGCCAAAGATCCGGTTGCTGCTGAAAAAAATGCCGCCCCCCAAATCCTAGCACCCTAGGTGACCGCCTAGGTCGCCTTAATGGTTGCACCGGCCCTGAGGCTGGTTATACATTGACCCTGGACCATTCACAATCGGATCAGGAAGGCCCATGAACAGCATGGAAGTCAAAACTGGATACACCGAGTCATTTATAAGAGACTTGTTTCCGACGTCAGCTGCAGACCATTCTTCAAGCCAAGTAGTCATCACAGAGAAATCTGGGCAGGCAAGAGGGCCCACAATAGGTGCTTCGACAGCAAGCGTACTTACCCTTGGATGGTCAAAAAGGTGTGTGTATTTGATCTTCTTAACCATTCTGGCTGTAGCATCCTCACAATGGATGAGCTTAATGGATGTGTGCTTATGGTACTGATGTGGGTTGAATCATACCAGCTGCGATGCACATGGTTGAGTATAGTTGTGTGTCAGTCAACTTGATGTGAAATAAATGGAGCCAGTATTCTGCTGCAGAGTAGCAAAGGGCTAACCCAGATAATAGGAGTTTGCTCCCCTAGAAGTGCCAACCAATTTGCTTAGATGGTTGTTCTGCCTCCTTACCTTAGCTGCAGTGTCCTCAGGTGATTAAGATATGGGGAAGACCTCTCTAGGGTGGCTCTGAGGTAGACTGTGTAGGATTTATGTTTCAAGCAATGAAATTAGGATAAATCACTGTTAATGCTTCAGTCAGCTGCTGGCAATCCCTCAGCACTGAGGTGCAGTATTCTCAGGACTAGTCTGATGGCTTGAACGTTGTGGGAGGGAAGTGGAATTGCATCAGGAATGTTGGCTGACAAGTGACCGAGATTCGGCCCTAGAAAGGACTTTGAATGCAGTCTGCTGATTGGATAATCAGCTTCTCCGATATGAACTGGGTTGCATGACGAGAACACTGATCCATCGCCCCCGTCTCTTAAGATGGATTCTCTCTCTCTATGTGTATCATTGTGATGGAGTGTTCATCCCACACTAGCCCTGAAGGGGTTAAGGTGGCTCAGAAGGAGCCAATTAACCATATTGGCCACACCAGGGAGAGAGCTAGGGACTGAAAAAAGCTAACTGATGATTTAGTCGGCAGGAGCCATCTGAGCTTATAGAAAGCCAGGAAGTTTGCAGCAGAAGGGGGATGCAGGGAGAGAGTCTGAGGTCACACTCTGGGCACAGAGAGGTGGGGCAGGAAAAAACCCAAGGGGAGCAAAAGCCCCATGATCCTTGCCATGTGAGAAGGGCTTACCCAGAGGCGTTTTGGGGAAGAAAGTCTGTGGAAGGCAGAGTAGGAAGAAGCCCAGGGAAAGAGCCATGAGAATTGCAGTTTAGTCTTTGGCTGCTGATGATAGGGTCCCTTGAGCTGGGTCCTGGAGTAGTGAGCAGGTCTGGGTTTCCCTAGCAGCCACTCAGAAGTAGCTCAGGACAGGTGAAGGCTGCATCTGGACATTTGATCCAGTGTGATGTCAGTGCCCCAGAAGGGGAGGACTGAATAGTGACCTGGTCAGAGGGCTGAGTCATGAAGAGGGACCCAGGGACCCAAGACCCAGAGAGAGGCCAGGGTTCAAAAACCAATGGAAGGAGGCACCAGACCAGGTGAGAGCTATCCCCAGATCCAGCCACAAGAAGGTGCTCCAGGAGTGAGGTTATCCCATTACAATCCCACAGGGATTTCTTTATCTTACAAGTCAGAAAGGCTTCCTGGGGATTCAGTTTCCTGTATTTCTCTGGAGTGCAAGAACCATTGTTAATTCTCTGTCTCTTGAGTTCAGGAAGAAGATACCCTCTACTGGTTTAGCTTGATAGCTTTATTTACTGCTCATATGTAAATTGAGGTAAACCCACATTCCATTGTCTAAGACAGACGTGTTTATCACCTGGTCTACGCTGTCTTGTCTGACTTAAACATCATGCTGAAGGAAGTCATAAACTTCACATATAAGTTAACACATGCATTTTACAACAGTATTAGTAACCAGTGTGTTATTGGCTTTCATATGATACCGAACAAGGCATATTTTGTATATTATTATTGAAGTGGTGCGTAGGGTGAGAATATAGGGGTGCTTCGGGTCACGAGTCTTGTCCATTCTGGCAGATATGAGATACAGCTGATGGTGGTGTGGTACTGAAAGAAAAAGTGAAACAGCACCAAAACCCTTACCAGAACTTCTATTTAGTTATCCACATCAAAAGCTTTAAGTGAAAATGCAATAACCTTATATGAGAATAAACACCAGTATAGGTGTTATCCTGTATCAATAGGAAAATTGATACAGACAACTGTTCCTTTAAATAACAGCATTCATGCAGTAAACTATTCCATCGGTGCATGGACATCAAGTCATTATGTCAATAAAGGTACAAATCAACAGTTTATTAATAAACCAGATTCCGGAACATTGAAAGGGACACTTAGGAAACACAACAGATAATATGAAGGAGGAACTTATTTTGTCTTTAATTCTGTGGGAGAGGTGCCACCACATTTACTCACATTGAGCAGTACTTTACTCCATGAGCAAACCATTCACTTTAAGGTTACTATCCACAGAGTAAGGTACTGCTTAATCTGAGTAAGAGTGGCAGAACCTGGCCTTGTGGCATTTGAGCACACACAAAAAAACATTTCTAGTATTGCTAGAACTGGAGTTGACGTGGTGTCACAAACAATGATAGTTTGAAGCCATCTGCTGTATTGCAGGGATATGAATGACTGTTTCCAGAATAGATGCCAAGTCCAGATGTCATGTAGAATAAGAAATAGTTCATTAAGACATACTCAAACTGGAGACGTGTGCATATAGAACCTTTGTTATTGTCTTCAGAGCCTGCTCTTATTTTCATTCCAAGCTGAAAGAGGACAAGGATCTTGCATCGTAGCATGGTCCAAAACTCAGACAGGCAGTGAACAGGTGGTGCATTGTTTGTGAGGTTATATCATGGACACCATTTGTCCGCTCTTAGATTTAGGTAACCAGCAGAGTACCCGGCTAGATACAAGAGGAGGAGTATTTCTGACTTACTGTTAAAGACTCTCACACTTCCCTTTCTGGATATGCGAGATTAGGATTCATAAAGAAATATTTAAAGATAGCTGTCAGTTTTCCTTGTTCCTCGTGCAGTGCCTGTTAGTTACAGTATGGAACAAGTATCCTGAGAAGCAACTGATGCATCATTTGCACAGAAACACAAATATATTCCAGTACGGACTTGGATGGATTGGGTAGTGGGGTTGAACCGTTGGATGGACTGCATTTAGGGTGACCGGATGTCCTGATTTTATAGGGACAGCCCTGATTTTGGGGTCTTTTTCTTATATAGGTTCCTATTACCCCCCTACCCCCTGTGCCTATTTTTCACACTTGCTGACTGGTCACCCTAACTGCATTCAAATAACCAAGCCATAGACGACGCTGCAGGGTTACAACAGGTTGTGTAGAAGTTGGTAACTCTACAAGCTTCCTGTTGAGTGGTGGAACAGAGAGTGAACCTATCACTTGCAAAAGCAGGATGCCTTATGTGGCTTGTCACTAATGCCTTCTCACTATAGCCAGGGAAGTTGCTTCCCCAAGTCCAAACAACACAGTTCCCTTAAAATGATCCAGTCTCAGGCCTCCATCCAAGTACCCACGTCAAATATGATGAAAAGTTCTGTAAATCTTATTTCATCATATACAAGAAAAGGTTCTGCCAATCCCAAAGGGTCAGACACATTCTCTCCCAGGATAATGAATGTTTCAGATCTTACCCAAATATGCGCTACAGCCAATTCTTATTAGCTAAACTAAAATTTATTAAAAAACAATAGAGAGAGAGCATGTTAGAAGATCAATATACATACAGACATGACTTCAATTTGTTTAGGTGCAGATTCATAACAGAGATAGTGAGCTTTGTAGTTGCAAAGGGTTCTTTCAGAAATAGTTGATAGTTTGTAGTTCAATGTCCAAATATCATATTCAGGGCATACCAGCATAACTGGGACCTCAGTCTTGCAACTCAAACGTCCTCTGATGAAGCCTAAGCACATCTGAGAGGACAGAATCAGGACCCAAGGATCTTTTATACAATTTCATGTCTTTTTACAAATTGGAGTACCTCAGAGAACAAAAGGTAATTAGGATGACTTCGAAGGGAGTGCGGCACTGGTACTTAGCTATATGAATTAACATAAGGCCATTTGCTTGTTCCTCCATCATTCACAGAGAGATGAATACAGAGATATCTTATTTAGAATTCATTTAAATGATATCAGAATACAGCATAGACAGGACTGTTGATTTCATTGTCAACTCTACTCATACATATGTACATACACAAAAACACAAACATTATCTCCCCACATGTCTTTTGGGAGTTATTTATTTTGCGGGATGTTTAACCCTCTCTAGCCACGTGTCACAGTGCTAATGATCCATACCTATGTGACTGAAGAGCATAATCCATAGGCACTTCGGAAGGAATTGGGGTTGATGGCACAGAGAAGGAAACACTCGCTCCCAGATGGGGCTCTAAGAGGATATTATATTAGCAGGGGAACAAAGAGAGTGAGAAGTTGATGGACCGACGCAGACACCTGAACTCTAAGATCTAAATAAACTTGCTTAACCTGATGAATCTACAAAATTGTACATTATCAGACTTGGCTGTTGTCCAGGGCTAGATTATATAGGACTTTATAGCCTTCATTGAATTGAAATGTCTATTTTTGAGCAAACGTGTTCTATTTAAGAGTTTTTAAAATGTATCCTGTGGCTTCTTATTCTGGTCACTCCTCGTGGCCACTAAGGTTTCCCTGAGTTGTGCTATAGGAGAGTAAGTCCTTCAACAAGTGTAGAGATGCCACACTGTAGACTCTAGATGCAGGCACAGGTGCTGGAACTAGGGGGTATGGCTTCACCCACTGGCTTGAAGTGGTTTCCATCATATACATTTGATTCAATGGCTCTCATCACCCCCACTATATAAATTGTTCCAGCACCAAGGGATGCAGGCTGTGGTTTCCTAGGACACTTCATGCTGAGACAGAAACCCTCACTTCAGAGCACAAGGAAGCATAGGGCACAGACACAGACCAATGGACACTGCTACTGAAAATCTGATGGTCTCAGATGCATGGAGCGCATGCACACCCACGGTGAATAGCCCAAAAGGACGACACATCTCGAAGAACTACAGTTTCCAGAAGGTAAGTAACATTAATTACATATTGCATGAAAAGTTCCACAAGCCTTAAGAAAAAGGCTAAAAGAACAGCTATGAAACATGACAGTAAATGGTATCATTTGGAGAATAGAACCACCAACCAATTGGGTTCACTCCTTAATGAAAAAGGAGGGGGACAATGGCTGTGTATGGACCCTAAAGAGTGAACAATCCACTTGGCTTCAAAAAAGTGAACTGTTGTCTGAGATAGCAGGAGCCAAATTATTCAGCAAATTAGTTGCTTCATTTGGATTTTGGCATATCCCCTCAGATACTCAAAGCTCCAAGATCTGCGCTTTCAGCCCACCATTTGGCACAAACTACTTCCCAAGACACTATATTCGGCTCCAGAAGTATTTCCCTATACAGTGAGCCAGATGTGAGAGGAATTAGCGAGTGTGAAAGTGTACATTAATGATGTAATCATTTTGGGGCAGCACTGCCATTGAACATCAGGAACAACTGAAGAAAGTATTTGGAAATTGTGAGAGCTAATAACCTTAAGGTGAATAAGGCCAATTTCAAGCAATAGAAATAACATACTTGGGAAAGAGACTGACCTCCAAGGGAATCTTGCCCAGTGAATCAAAGATTGAAGCAATACTGAACATACTGAGACCTGAAGATAGAAAGATAATTCAAAGGCTGCTAGGTGTGTTGAATTATGTCAGCAAATACATGCCTATCTGTACTGCACACACAGTTCATCTAAGACATCTCACAAGGTCACCAAATGAGTGTAGATGCCTAATGTGATTTAAAGCACATTCTGATACCAGTTCCAGGGCTGCAATTTTATGACTGATTGAAAGACATTAAACTCTCCACAGACACCTTAAAAGGAGAGCTGGGAATAGTAGTATTTCACTATCATGGAACTGATTTGTTGCCAGCCTCAAATGCATCTAGGGCTGTGACAGCTGCAGAGACTATATAGGCACAAATTGAAAGAGAGACATTAGATCTGGTGTATGGATGTACAAGTTTTCATCACTTTCTCTGTGGTCTTATCTTCAAAACAGAAATTGGTCACAATCCATCGATTGCAGTACACAAAAAGGGACTTGGAGAAGCATAACCAAGAATACAGTGAGTGCTTTTGAAATTACAAAAGCATGATGTGATCCTGGAGTTCTAATCTGGATGCCACTTAGTAAGGGTAGATACATTATCAAGATCATATGGTCCATCTGACAATATACAGCCTGATGATCTGGAACAAGCAGTTAACATACATGTGAATATGATAGGTGTCACATGGTGTATTTTTAGACTAAAGACAAAATGATATAAGCAAAGATACAAGTGATAAGTAAAGGAGGAAAAACAGATTTCCCACCTGCCTATTCCCTATCAGTGATCTCAGAAGTGCTCTTGAAGGGAACACAGATCGTGGTTCCTGCAGAGGTGAGAAGGGAAATATTGGAACAGATATATGAAGGGCACCTGGGAATGACCAAATCAAAAAGAGAGAAGGTTTATTGTTGCCAGAGATGAACAATGATGTTGAAGAAATGGTGAGCAGGAGTAGAACATGTCAGAAATATAAAGATTCCCAGCTGAAGAAAACAATGGTACCGTATGAACAACTTGAGATTCTATGAGACAAAGTTGGAATTCACAAGTTCATCTTGAGAAGACATGATCACATATTTATAATGGAGTACTTACCCAATTTCCCAGAAGTAAACACACTTGAAGATACCACAGCAGCACCAATAGTCAGGCATCGTAAAAATGATTTGCACATCATGGAATTTCAAGAACAATAACTGGCAATGGACCACAGTTCAAGAATAGGGCTTTCCTGGACTTTGGTAAAAAGTATGGCTTTCATCATGAGACATCTAGTCCGATATATTGTAAGATCAGTGGATTATCTAAATGTGGACTATATATACTGAAGAAGTTGCTCAAAAAAGCAGTGGATGCAAGAGAAGATCCATACTTAGCACTACTCAGCTATAGCACTACATTGCCACAATGTGGAAAGTCATCCACTGAACTCTTCTGCAACAGACATATAAATACTTGATTACCAGGTATGGGACAATGGAAAGGATTATTAGGAAGTATTTGATAGTGAGGGGGAAAACTGGGAAAGTACAACCAGATGAATTCAATTAAGGAGCAAGACCCCCACTCCACAGTTAAAAAACAAAGTGAGAATTTGGCAAGATGGACACTGGCCTGTCCAAGCTACAGTGATCAAAGAGGAGTCTCCCAACTTGTACTCAGTGATCACAGAGGAAAGCAAAATCTTACAAAGGAATTGTATGCATCTGCTCAAGATACCTGAAAACTTGGCCGAGACAAATGAAGTGAGAGCAGACATACTGGCTGGAAACAATTCACAAACTGTGACCCTGTTGTTGAGCCTGAGACTGGACAGCTTGTTACAGGCAAGAACTTGCCTAAAGAGAGTTTGCAATACAGCAGATTGAGATGTGTTAGGGTTGTGTTTAAGCAACCTTAAGATTTAAGTCAGTTCAGGGTACAGGAGCGGGCATTGGGTGCTGGCTCTGGGAAAGGGCTCAGGGCTGGGGATTGGGGTGCGGGCTCCAGCCAGGTGGCACTTACCTCAGGCGGCTCTCGGTTGTCAGCGCAGTGGGGCTAAGGCAGGCTCCCTGCCTGCTCTGGCCCCACGCTGCTCCCAGAAGGAGCCAACACACCCCTGTGGCCCCTGGGGGGTGGCACATGGCTCCGCGCGCTGCCCTTCTCTGCAGGTACTGCCCCCGCAGCTCCCATTGGCCTCAGTTCCACATTCCAGGCCAAAAGGAGCTGCAGGAGTGGTGCTTGCAGGCATCATGCAGAGGGAGACCCCTGCTATCCCTTTCCCCGGGGTGGAGGTGGCGCGCTGGCCAGTTCCAGGAGCCGCATGGGGCTGGGAAGGCAGGGTGCAAACCTGCTTTAGCGGCAGCCCCACTACACCATCGGACTTTTAGCAGCCAGAGATCATGATTGACTGGGAGAGTCTCCAGGATCGAGCAGTCAATCGCGATGGACCGGTTGGTGACCGCTGTTTTATAGTGTTTATTTTTAGTTCAGTCAAGAAATTTAAAACAGGGAAGATGTGCTGTAGACTAAGTCCTCCAGGGAATGGAGAGATGCTACACTTCCTGCAGACTCTAGATACTACCTTCAATTTCCTGTGACACGGTTTTTGTTGGGGCAGAAACAGAGAAACCCAGAACAGGGCAGTTGCAGGCTGCAGCTACACAGACTAGTAGAAACTTTTCTTTCTTCATTTTTGGTACATAGTTCCTGCTCATAATAAAGTGTTTATCTTAACACCACTTTGGGACAAGCAGATCATTCCCTTAGGCCTTTGACTCAGTGCTCCGGGCAAGAGATGTTTTTCACCACCACTCTAGATCTGCAATATTAGGATTTGGTTTTGTTCACTTTCCTCTTGGGATTTCAAAATCTCTTGTGATCCTTCATAGGTGGCAAATGAATGCCTGTACTTTCTTGGCCCACATTTCTGATCTGAATAAAGTTCATTAGCATGTTGATAGGTCCCTCTCAGTGAGGGGGCCGTTGCATGTGTGGGAGAGAAAACAAATTTCCTTTTCAGTCCCCATCCTGCTTCTAGAGTGATTACAGTTTTACATAATCAAATCTGTGTCCAATATGATTTCATGACAAATGGTATCCAGTCTATTACAGAGTGTTTACTGATTTTTTTCTTCCATTACTAGCTGTCAAGCTCACAAACTTTAAACTCAGCAGCTTGCAAAGGATACTTACTGTAATTCAAATTCTCCAAAATGTGAGAAAGCATGGAACTTAGACTGTAATAGTCTCCAGGGATAAATATGTAAAATCATTGATAACCATTATGTGATGTTAGGATTTTCCCATGTAATTCCAAATTATTGTGTTGATGTGTGGAGATTTTTATAAACAGATTTCTAACTTCTATTGCAAAACTTTAATGTGCATTGTTGCATCTCTGGAGGAGTGAGGACTATATAGACTTTTTCATGCCAGTGCTTCATTTTTCAGTAAATAAATCACAGTGTATTAGTAAGTGCCAAATACAGTTCATTGTCTCTCTCTTTTGTCTCTCTTTATTAATCTCTTGAGCCTGTAACTACTTACTGCTGGTGGTCACGCAGATATTACATAATAGTGAATGGGCATGTCTTCTGTAGTTTAATGCTTGAAATATCATATTGTTCACATTTTTCAAATAAAAAGAAAAATCTTTAGATGGGCTACTGCTAAGCTCAAAATGCAGGAGAGTTCAACTATTGTCAATACATCTTAGGAACAGAAAAAATAAGATCCCCCAAATTATTGGATACAGAAATTGAATTAGTCAGTTTTAATAATTAAAATTGATAGGATGAAGATTCTGACGATTAGCAGCGGAGTAACTATCGATAGTAATTTGGTCTATATCAGAAATTTTTTTGCAGTTGAATAAAAGCTCCTAAACTGCTTTCCTAGGTTAACTTGACATCTGCTTGAAATGGGAGGCTAATGTTACCTCTTTGAATGGTTTTTCTTCCCAGTACTTCCCTTAAAAAAATTTCAGAATGTTCCTTGATCCATATTGTTTTTCTCAAAACATCAGTGTCTTTTAGCTTTCTGGTCATTCTGTTTTAAGTGTGGGAATGACGACATCCCCTAACCATCACTAATAAGGGTCCCATGGCCTAAAATTCTACACACAGAATTGAATATATATATCTTTATGGAATAGAACATGTCACCAAGTTTCACATTCTTGCTTTTATAAGTAATTAATACTAACAAAGCAGTCTGGACTTTCAACCTGAGCTATTTTTTTCTCAAAGTGCAAGTCTTGTGTCTTGGGGGAGAGGGAGGGAGTAGCTGACTTCTTCCAAGAGAAATGCCAACAAATCTACCAAGAAAGGGTTGTTTTCCCAGCAGTCCTATGGTCTAAAAATTATTATTTTCTAGCAGTAGTATTGTTACTGGTTTGTTGATCTAGCAGTGATTTATTAGGATTGGTCCACAACTGAACATAGGAAATCTTGGGCCATGGATCAGGGTCATGTGTTTACTTGTCTTGAAATAAAGCTGAGCAATGTAACTAAACTTATAGAACTGCAGTTAATAAACAGTGAATGAATATGTTTTTGGCATTTTGCTGAATGAGACTAAGATTTCTTGGAGAGATTGTGAATTACTATTAATGATACTGCAGGTAGCAGGTTGTTCACTGAATTCCACAAAGACAGGAAAACAGATTGTTTTATAGAGCAGAGGATTGAAAATATTAAGAGTGACTATGGAAGTAATCCTCAGTCACTTGTATTTTGGAACTATGTTACTTGCTGCTGAAGTTGTTTCATGTAGATAAACTGGGCATGATGTTACAACGACCCCCTGCCCAATAGAAGCTATTATCACTATTGTTGTACGTTTTTCTAGTGGAAAGTTGAGAGGTGTGTTTAAAAAAACAGTGCTTTTTATTTCTCAGATCCTTCTGATGATGAAGAAATGGAAAAATCAACCAACACAAGTAAACCAGTACAGCCTGACTCAGACTCCGGGTCCAAACCTGCTACAGCAAAGAAAAGAAAACAGGTTGGTAAGATTTGCGACTGTATTGATCGTAGAGATAATAATACATAATGAAATCATGCTTTTCACCCTAAATAAATGGTGCATTTCTCCACTTACTGTCCTGATCTCTTGCTTAGTACTGTTGTATAGCCTGCATTATCTGGAAACGATTAGGTTCCAATCTTAAGAGATTTCAGTCATAACTTTAGTCTCATTTTATACAGGTACAATAGGGCGCAAAGCCCATCTCTTTCCCCAGGTTTGAGTCAGGTGACTGTGCAGTGGTGAAGGGCTAAGTGATGTGCCAGTCTTTTAATGTTGACATTGCCTGAAGATTCTTATATTTTATTATTTAAGTACTGTACAGCACCGAGAGAGACAACCAGAACCTGCCCTCATTGAAATGGCCCTTAGACTGGAGTGAGGAATGATTGGGTTCCAGATGATGGACATGGTTAGAGCCCAGTTTTGCATAATGTAAAGCACCTTCAACTCCCACTGAAACCAGTAGGAATTGAGGACGCTCAGCACCTCGCCGGATGTGCATAACAATAAACGATGCAGCGAGCTCACTGACTAAACTGGCAAGTAGGCAGCAAGAAGATTCATCCATAACAGACTATGGAGTTTAAAAGGTCTCTTAATATTGTTGCCTTCAAGGTATCACACCCTCGAGTGACCTGGATGGATATAAGGGATTAGGAATGAGATAAGAATCTTTCTGCTTTAGGTTGTCAGTTTTCAGTGTGGCCCAGGTCAGTAGTAGCTAGAAGTTCTAGCTGTACGATGGCTAGCCAGTAATATAGGTGAAATAAGCTTGTAGTATCATTCCAGCTTGTGATGGACAAGTGTCAGAAACACCACTGGCATTTATTGCCACCATTTTTTATGGTCTCTGCAGAGTCACCGAGGACTGAATGGGCCATGGACAGTGAACTTTTGTCCACCTCCTGGTCATGATGGTGGCTCTGTGGCTGAGTAATGTGTGGGAGGCTTACGCTACCGGTGCCCATCCAGTGTCCATAAACAGAGGAGTTCAAGGCTGTTAGTACAGCAATTTTTGCCACCACTAACTACAGTTCAACATTTAAAATGAAATAACAGTCATTGCAAAGAATAAGCTTCTGTACATGTAACACTGCCTCCTACTGGAGGGAATTAGACTGCTTAACTGTAGCCTTGGACAGGGGTTCGTAACGGGGCCTGTGAACCCTTTCGGGGGGCCAGGGGCCTCTGAGGCTAAAACCCAGAGCCCAAGCCCTATCCCGCAAGGCTGAAGCCAGGGCCACAGTTGAAGCCTTGATCCCCGGCGCCCCCACTCCCCACCCCCTCCGCGGCTGAAGCCAAGAGCAGCAGGGCTGAATCCCTGAGCCCTGGTGCTCCCCACGGAGCAGCAGCCCTGAGCGAATGGGCAGAGTTGGGAGGCACAGGGTTGTTCCCTTCCCCCTCAACTACACTGCAAGAGCAGGGCAGTCCCAGGGCAGCTCCATTCACCCTCCTCCACCTCCTAAGGAGCGCTTAAAGACGATAAAGTCATTGCGGAGAAACTAAATGGATTCTTTGCTTCAGTCTTCACGCCTGAGGATGTTAGGGAGATTCACAAACCTGAGCCGGCTTTTGTAGGTGACAAATCTGAGGAACTGTCATAGATGAAGTGTCACTAGAGGAGGTTTTGGAATTAATTGATAAACTCAACATTAACAAGTCACCGGGACCAGATGGCATTCACCCAAGAGTTCTGAAAGAACTCAAATGTGAAGTTGCGGAACTATTAACTAAGGTTTGTAACCTGTCCTTTAAATACTTCTTGTACCAATGACTCGGAAGTTGGCTAAATGTCGCCCAATATTAAAGCCTGTAGAGGTGACCCGGGATTACAGACTGGTAAATAGTCATGTCGGTACCGGTGGCAAATTAAGTCGGAACTAATAGTTAAAGAATAAAATTGTCGACACACAGAAAAACATAAACTGTTGAAAAATAGTCAACATGGTTTCTGTAAAGGGAATTCAAGTCCTTCTAATCTATTAGAGTTCTTTGAAGGGGTCCACAAACTGGGGAGTAAGGGTCAGTGGGATCATAGTGTACTTAGATTTCAGAAAAGCCTTTGACAAAGGTCACGCCACGCAAAGGTCCTACGTATTAAGCTGTCATGGGAATAAAAGGATAGGTCTTTAATGATTGAGAACTGGTAAAAGACAGGGGAAAAAAGGTAGGAAATTAATGGTAAATTTCAGAATGGAGAGTGGTAAACTAGTGGTGTTACCAAAGGGTCAGTCTAGGACAATCCTATTCAATTTTAACTTTCCTAAATGAATCTGGAGAAAGGGGTAAACAGAGGAGGGGCAAATTTGCAGATGATACTATAGCGACTCAAGATAGTTAAGAACAAAGCAGATTGTGAAGAACTATCAAAAAGATCTCACAAAACTAAGTGATTGGGCAACAAAATGGCAAATGAACAAGAATGGTGGATAAATGTAAAGTATTGCCATCATTGGAAAATAACCCAACTATACATACAATATGATGGGGACTAATTTTAGCTACAACGAGTCAGGAAAAAGATTCTGGCGTCATCATGGATATTATCTGAAGATTCCACACGTGCCAGAGCGGTCAAAAAGCAACAGGATGTTAGGAATCTTAAAAAGGGGATAGAGAATAACTGGACTATATTATTGCCCTATATAAAAATCCTGGTTACGCCCCACATCTTCAAATACTGCGTACAGAGTGGTCTCCCTCATCTCCAAAAGATATTCTAGCAAGAAAAGGTTCAGAAAAAGGGCAACTAAAATGATTAGGGGTTTGGAGAGGGCTCATATGAGGAAAGATTAAAGAGGCTAGGCCTCTTCAGTTGGAAAAGAAGGAGACTAAGAGGGGTATGAATAGTTATAAATCATGATGATGTGGAGAATGGATAAGGAAAAGTTATTTACTTATTCCCATAAATCAAGAACTAGGGGTCACCAAATGAAATTAATAGATAGCAAGGTTTTAAACAATAAAAGAAAGTTTCAAACACAGCACACAGTCAGGCTTGTGGAATCCTTACCTGAGAGGTTGTGAAGGCTGGGACTATAAACAATGTTTCAAAGGGAACTGGATAAAATTCAATGGTGGTAAGTCCATAAATGCTCATTAGCAGAAGGGTAAAGACTGGTGTCCCTAGCCTCTGTTCATCAGAGGATGGAGATGGATGGCAGGAGAGAGATCACTTGATCATTACCTGTTAGCTTCACTCCCTCTGGGGCACTTGGCATTGGCCATTGTCGGTAGACAGATACTGGGCTAGATGGACCTTTGGTCTGACCCAGTACGGCCGTTCTTATGTTCCTCTCCGTGCTCCCTGGCCAGGTCGGAGGCGGGAAGCCAGAGCTGGGCATGGGCAGTGCAGGGCAGCTCTTGCTCTTGCTGATGCCATGGAGCAGGCAGCTACAGCATTCCCTCATCTCCTGCTGCTGCAGGGGGTTGAAGCTCACAGTCCCCTTTGCTCATGCAGCTGGTAGGAGCCGCCTAGGCAGGGGGACCCGGTTCCGTGACTAGCAGAGCCCTCGAGGAACAGGAACCGCAGGGGAGCTTTCTCAGCACATAGCCCCTAGCTACCTCCTCCCTGCACCCTGAGCTACCCCCCCACCTGCCCACAGCCCCGAGCTACAGCCCCTAGCTACCCCCCTCAATGCACCCTGAGCTACCCTCCCCGCCTGCACACAGCCCCGAGCTACACCCCCCCACCTGCACACAGCCCCAAGCTACAGCCCCTAGCTACCTCCTCCCTGCACCCTGAGCTACCCCCCGCCTCCACAGAGCCCCTAGCTACCCCCTCTCTGCACCCCGAGCTACCCCACCCGGCTGCACACAGCCCCGAGCTAACCTTCTCCCCCACCCCCCTGCCTGCACACAGTCCCTGGCTACCCCTCTTCTCTGGACCCCGAGCTACCCCCCCCGCCTGCACACAGTCCCTAGCTACCCCCCTCTCTGCACCCTGAGCTAATCTCCGGGCCTGCACATAGCCTCTAACTACCCACCTCTCTGCACCCCGAGCTACCCCCCCGCCTGCGCACAGTCCCTAGCTACCCCCCTCTCTGCACCCCAAGCTACCCCCCCACCTGCACACAGCCCCTAGCTATCCCCCTCTCTGCACCCTGACCTCCCCCCGCCCCCCGCCCGCACACAGCCCCTAGCTACCCCTCTTCCGGCCCCTTGAACTGTTTTCAAACTTTTTGAACTGAGCCCCCCTACTTTTGAGTTATAATTTTTGGTTGCCCCCTCCCCCAACCCAGTTGCCCCCTCCCCCAACTGATAGGTGGCCTGCTGAGGTGAGTCGAGGTGGAGGTGGCACTCCCTCCAGGGACCATGCCGTGCAGAGTTGGCTTGAGCTCTGATGGGCCCTGTCCATCCAAAATAGAAGTCAAATTACACTCATGCCTGAACTCCCGCCCCCTGTCCCCCCCATCCCCTGCTGCACCCTTGAGTTTTTATAGCATGTTGTAGGGGGCCTCAGAAAGAAAGAGGTTGAGAACCCCTGGCCTAGGACATGTGCTGCTAACAGAGATCTTTGTTTAGTTTAAGGAGTAGAAGCCTGGATTTTGGAGCAGGAGGGCTCTGAGTTTTAGCCCCACAACAGCTATGACGCTCCATGTGGCAATGGTGTGCGGCATCATGAGGCCACAAATTCATTACAGTATCACACAGCTCTTTTCTTGCAAAAAAGTTTGCTAATCAATATTTTTACAGAGGTGCCTGTAATTTTAATGTTTGTATTTCACTTGAATCCGGCATTTCTGGTGCATATTAAATTGCAGATTTAATCCACTTCACTCCTGTCTAATCCACAGTCCAGAAGCTATTTTGTTGTGGCCTTGGTGTATGGAAACCAGTCAGGAGAGAAATGAATGGAATTAACAACATATATATTTTCAGTCCACAGACTATTTTGATAGTTTAATTAATTCATAGACTGCACACCCACAATGAAAAGAACAATTTGTCTCCATTTTAAAGCAGTTGGTTGAAATGTTTATTTTGTCAGTAACTCCCAAATTCAGTGGATGGCCTAATTGGAATGTAAACTTTCACTCTCTCTCTCTCTCAGACACAAGAATGTTTTCACTTTACATTTTGGTTTTTCAGTAACTTGGCGACATGTGGAGAGCTGTTGCATTAGAAACATAACACAGGAAACATTTTATGTTCTGTCTGTGATTAACAAACATGGAATTCATGGCATTTTATTTCATAAATCAAAGGTCTCAGCACAAATTTCCTGTTTTTCTGCATTTTTAAAACTTCCGTGTAAAAATAGCCCAAAAATATGCGGAGTACATGGAGCTAGGTCAAAATCAGTGGGTAGTCTGCACAGTACAATTCAGAAGGAAAAAATGCAAATAATTTTTTTTAAAGGCGATTTGGAAAAAGCTGCTGAATGAACAAGAGTAGGAGAAAACTTGCAGAAGGGTCTGAAGCTTGGTCTAGATAAGATTCTTAAACTACTGAAGTTTCCAAACCATCAACAAAGGACACACATAAACTTACAACCATTCACTGTACAGTAATTAGATTTATCCAAACATCTCAGTTATATGTGGTGTGGAGTTGTTGTGTTGGAATAAATTATACTTGTATTCCTGGGCTCATCAGCTCACCAAGCCTACACTGCTCCTCTACCAAAGGAGTCTTGTGCGTCTAAGTGGAACAAAATAGTCAATGAGTATAGGCTAGTTTCAGTGGAAAATCATTAAAAATAATGGTTCTGTGCACGTTACAGTGGAAGACTAGCAATGGAGAGAGAAGCTATAGTCCATACTTTGACAGATATGGCCATTTCCTGCAATATCCTGGACAAACCTTACTGAATTAAGTTTACGTATCTTGGGAGTCGTATTAAAAATGCAAATGTTTATGTATTATTGTGGGATTGTATGTACCGTATATACTCGTTCATAAGCCGAATTTTTTTTAGTAAAAAAGGGAAGCACCAGAGAAGGGGGTCGGCTTATGAAGGGGTATAGAGAGGGAGAGGTGGGACACAGCCCCTCCCCACAACAGAGGGAGCAAGGAGAGACAGCACAGCCGGAAGGGAAGAGGAGGGGCCAGAGTCTCTCTGCTTCTGGCCACGCTGCTCTCTCCCAGCCTCTGAAGCAGCTGCAGCTCTGGGACTGGCAGGCTTCAGCTGTGCTGCTTGGCCCCATCCCCCAGAGCAGGCTGTGGCCACACTGCCCAGCCCATCGGAGCAGCTCCAGCCAGGCCAGAGACATCCTCCTCTCGTCCTCCCCAGATAAGGTGGGAAGGGGTGGGATGGGGAGAGTGTGGGGGTCCTGGGCTGGGGGTGGGGTCATGTGGGGGGGTGGTCAGGGGTTACTCCCCTGACTCCGAGCTTCTGCTCCCCCCTCCCAAATTTCCCCACCAGTTGCTGTCCTGGCCTGTCAAGGTAAGCGGCTGACACCCTGAGGCACTTTGTTTACTTAGGTTTACCTCCATGCCTGAGGACGCTCGAGGTAAACAAACCATCTCGGCCCACCAGCGGCTTATCCTCATGGCCCGGGAGCCAAAGTTTGTTGACCCCTGAATTATAGGGTCGGCTTATGAACGGGTTATAAAATTTTTCCATTTTTACTTATCCATCTTGGGGGGATCGGCTTATAAACGAACCGGCTTATGATCGAGTCTATATGGCACATCTCTAAAGGGGAGGCGTGACTTAATGTCAATGCTGGGAAATTGTTAGGAGAGCTTCAAAGGGCTCTGAACAATCGGCCAAACAAGAATGAATTTTTAGTTGAGTGGGTTTTGTAGGAAATACTGCGGAGAAGGGGAATGCAAATTCCCACCTTCAGATACAACCTTTTGAAGCTACGTCCCGAGGAGAAACTCCTCGTCTGCTGATTAACTGTTCCCGTGGTCCCAATATTAAAGGCCCAAAGTGTATAATGGAGTGACTCACAGATTCATGGGTGTTCTTGTTCTGAGCAGAAGGTGTTATGAACCTGTTACTACAGGAAAACTCGTGTGTTTTTGAAGGACTGACTCCTACCAGAACCCTTCTGGAGTTAGGGCAATCCATAGGCACCGACTTCCCCACTGCCTAGTGGGTGCTCGCTCCCCCTCCCCCCGGCTCTGCCCCATCCCAACTCTTCCTGCCCCTGCACCACCCTTGCCCCACCCCCATTTCACCCCTTCCCCAAAGTCCCCACCCCATCCCATTTTTTCCCACCACATCACGCCTCTTTCCTGTCCCCATTCCAGCCCCTTTCCCCAAGTCCCTGCCCCTGTCCTTCCTCTTCTCGGCCTCCTCCCCTGAGCACACCACATCTCCGCTCCTCCCGCTCCTTCCCGGGAAGTCCTAAGTGCCGCCAAACAGTTGTTAGGTGACGGGGGTGGAAAGCACTGGGAGGGAGGAGTAAGAGTGGGGACATGGCGTGCTCAGGGCGGGGGGGAGAAGGAGGCGAGGAGGGGGGAGCTTGGCTGCCGGTGGGTGCGGAGCACCTGCTTATTTTTCCCCAAGGGTGCTCCAGCCCCAGAGCACCCATGGAGTCGGCACCTATGGGGTGATCTCTGGTAAGCTTATCAGCATGTGTGTAGGTTCTTTTATTGTTTTAATATGTTTTTTCTCTAATGTTTTCAATAAGACTAGCTTAAGAATAAATGTGCTTGCTCATGAAGAGCTCTGTGGTACCTTCTACCTGTGGGCAATTACACTTCTCTAAGGAGAAGGCAAAGCAGGCCTGCTTAGTCAGTCTGACTTGCTAGAGAATTCACAGTGTGGGCAAGGAACAATGCAGCCTGGAAAACCCCCAGTCAGAAGGGAGAGAGACTGGAACTGAGAAGCCGGGAGCCTAGAACTGGTGCTCTTGCTTTACCACAAGAGGAAAATACAGGTGCACTTACTCTGAGCTATGACACGTACATCTTGAGGGAGGAGAGAAAAACAAGAAACTTATCAAACTGGTTTGGGCCAGCAAGGTAGAATCAGTCTTGTGGGTGGGGTGTATATGGGAGTCTGGACAAGAAGAGAAAAACTTACACAGGGAGGTGAGTTGCCTGGGCATTATATTTGTACAGAATCTAGCACAATGGTCCCCTGATCCTGGAGATGCTACCACAATAGAAGTACCTTATGGCAATAACTGTTTGCAGTGTTGTTATAACCCAGTTGGTCCCAGGATATGAGAGGGATGAAGTAGGTGATGTAGTAGCTGTTATTGGACCAACTTCTGTTGGTGGAAGTTACAAGCTTTTGAGATACACAGAGCTTCCACCAACAGAACTTGTTCCAATAAAAGATATTATCTCACCTACCTTGTTTCTCTTACAACAGTGATAACAGCACAGTCAGTGGATCCAAAACTTTGTGACCTGCTGGATTGAGATGAAAGAGGTGAGGAATGGACAAGAGAGAGATTTCCATTTGCTGGCTCCATTTATAATCTCAGCCAGAGTTAGGAAGATGGTTTGACTTTAATTTAGTAGTTTAAAACATGCTGCTGAGGGAGGGATAGCTCGGTGGTTTGAGCATTAGCCTGCTAAACCCAGGGTTGAGAGTTCAGTCCTTGAGGATGCCATTTAGGGATCTGGGGATTGGTCCTGCTTTGAGCAGGGGGTTGGACTAGATAACCTCCTGAGGTCCCTTCCAACCCTTATATTCTGTGAAATGAGAGCCATACTCATGGTGGCAGGTTTTAGGGGCTGTTAGGACTAAGCCCCATTAATAATACCCAGCTAGCAGGTACACCTGCAGTTCTCAAACTGTTGTATATGTACCACTGATGGTACATGAGCTGCCTCTATATTTAATTTTCCTGTGACCTCTAGACATGATCTCTCTAGTTTGCCACCTTTACAAACTGAATGCCCATATACTGATCATCCTAAATACATACAAGTGGGGAGAAATGAACCAAAGAGACATTTCATGGTATTAAATGAAGAATAGCTTAGAGCAAAATTTGAAAACATCTCTTGAAAGAAGTTACATTATAAACACAAAGGAAATCAGAAATACAGAAAAATCATTATTTCCAGTTATTCTCTCCTATCTGTATGATATAGGTCACCAGCTGGTTGGTTAGGTTGTACCCAATTATTACAAAGGCCTGTTTGGCAAAGTTAGAATGAGTTCTTTCTGCGGATACAGACTAACACGGCTGCTACTCTGAAACCTGTTAGAATGATTGTCTCACACAATAATAGAGATTCGCTTTTTCCTTCTGATTTTTTGTTGTTGTATTAAACATGCTGTATATTGGATGATAAAGGTGTGCCTATGACTCGTATGTTTCAGGTTTCTGTACTTTTTTTCTGTTCTCTGTTACACCAGTGTGAATATGAAGTAGTTCCAGAAGTTACTTCAAATTTACACAACTGTAACAGAGCAGCGTTTTACCCCAGACCTGTACATATCATTTTTTTCCTCTGTCAGTATCTGAATCTTTGTACATAACTTCTGCCCCCACATCATCATGTTCTGTGGTGTTCTGGGGTAATAATATCTCTCATGATGAATCTCTTTTTACAATCTGCTTTGCAGCCTGTGGAATGTTTTCTAACTCATCCTGAGGAAAAAGAAGAACACACTGTGAAGGTGAAAAGGAGAAGGAAGGTATTGGAAACTCCCCCTCTACCCCCTGTCCAACTAAAAGTTCAACACAAATGGTTTTGGGGGCTGGATGGGTGCAGTTGTTTTTATAAGACATGTCACCTTCAGGATAGCACAATGCCAGTGGTATCTTTTAAAGGGTTTTAGAAGCTTGTTTCCCTTGGTGTAGTGTACTGGGACCATAACATTGCAACCAGTTTTATGAAAAGGAGTAAATCAGCTCTACCCCTTTCTCAACTCCAGTCAAATACCTGCTTCATACCTATGTACCCAACCGCAACCTTGTGTCCAAAGCTGACCAGAAGAGCTTAATGCAGGGATTGAAAGGGCATTGGGGGAGATAGAATCACCCCATCCCATCCTTTCAGCCAGGCCACAACAGTAACTGCATTTCATGGGCAGTAGTGATTTGGTCCCTTTTCTCCCCACAGTATAGCTACTGGGGTCCTTGTTCTGTATTGATCTTCTGACCATGACCATGCCTGCCCCCAGAGGCACCCTTCACAGTCCTGGTGGAGATTATATAGCACAAAGTGTGTTGTCTTTCTGAACAGACTAAAACACTTAGCTGTCTCACAGAGCAGGTACGCAGGGTTTTAATTTCATGTTAGATCTTGTACATACCCCAGTGGATGGGAGGATTTTGCCTTAGATGCAGGTCTGGCGTTAATAACCATCCCAGTTTCTTTGCAGCCAAAACAAATGCATCCCATGATGAAAATGGGTGACTAGACCTAAAATAAACCTCCAGTTTTCATGCAAACAGTAGAGGCTTAGTTAGATCTTTTTTTTCCAGTGGTAATATGCCATTAAGTCTGTACACATAACCTGTCAAGTAATCATCATGAAGAATTTATTATACTGTACTACCATATAGGTCCCAAACTAATGACTCTCTTTTATAAATAAATAAATAAAATAAAACCCTTTGCTCCTTAAGCATCTGGAATGAATTGGAAGAAAAATAATAAAACTTCCTGTGTGAAGAACATTTTCCCACAGCTCTCCTTGAAGAAAAAGAGTATGATCAGGTGTCCTTGCACTGACTGTTATGGAATTTCTCATTAACATCAGCATCTTCCTCAAGAGAACCATAATTTTCCAGAAGGAATTGAGTGAGTCAGTGAATGACGCAATGAGCCAGTGAAACGGCAATTATCCTGTGGTACTAAGCAGAATGAGTCTTGTTGATCTTGGGTTATTATCTGTTAGATAATTACTCTCTATAAAACATCTCCAAAAAGTGGCCCAGCTTGCAGTCATTACACAACAGGAAAATTTTACTGAATCAGGATGGAACTTGTTACTGCTGTTCACTGAGTGAAATCACATAGACACTGTAAGGGCTTGCGCCAAAGTCCACTGCAAATGCTCCCAGTGCTTTCAAAAGGTTCTGGTTCAGGGCCTAAATGTTTTGGGACTGAGCAAAAAATTTTCAAGACCTTTCATAGGGCCAGATTATGATCTCTTTAGTCCCATTGGTGAGCAGTTAGCTGGGATGTCTTAAGCAAGTAACAGGTCACTAACAGGAAAAAGTTCACAGTCTGGCTTTTAGGGTTGTCCATATTTTAATACCCTCTGTCATGCCAAGCTGCCTTCTCCGCTTGAAAAGCTCTTGTTTTTAAAAGAAGTAAGATCATTTAAATAAAGAGGGACCCGTGTTCTCTTCCCTTGTCATTCATTTAACTAATTAATTTAGAAAGTGAAATTATGACTTAAAAGCATGGGAAAACTCTGACTCATTTCAGTGGGATTAAGATCAAGCCCTAAATGAGGGCTTCATTTATAAAATACCATTTTCATGATTGCTGGTTAAAGGTAGGCTGCTCAGAATTTTTTTTAAAAAGTTTGTCACTCTCCTTTATGATGTATGAAAATGGTCTGAAAGTGACTATATATAATATTGCTTTTGAAATGTCAACTGCTGACATTCCTTATACTGTACAATCCAGCATCCCTGCTCCTGTCTCCCAGTTGGAGACTGAAAACTGTACCTCAGGTTTCAGTCTCCTGAGGTATCATCATCCAGGTCCTAGAAAGATCTTGCCAAAATCCTCCAACAAACAGATGGAAATAAGGACCTGGTATTCTTGATGTGGTTTCCAACCATCCAGGATTGGCCCAGAGTCTGAAGGAATTAATTAAAGATTGTGTCATGTGATGAAATTCCAGGAATTCACCCAACCAAAATTGGCAACCCTAATTCTTGATATTTTTAGAGCAGTATTGTCAACCCCAATTATTCAAAAATCATGAACTAGCGCCCCCAGAATCATGATCAGTTTAAAAGTAGTAACATTCAAATAAATCTTGGGTTTTTTTTTCTTTGCCTGTTGATTTTTGAGCTGCTAGGGTATTCTCTAGTCATGTTTCCAAACTGTTCTATGCAATCAAGAGGGCTGCAAGCTTACCTTTTTAAATTTAAAAGAGAGCTGAGATTCTTCAGTAATCTCTTGACTCCTGTAGCTAGAGCTTTAAGAAAAACACCCATTATTGTAATATTTATAATACATTTGAGAGACTTGGCAACACTGTTAAAGTTATAAATTAAAAAACCTATCACCCAACTCCTCCCCCAACACAACCTTTGAGAAAATGCCAGTATTGCAGTAGAGTGCATAACAGAGGTACACAGTAAAGATGTTTTGGTTTTTACTTCACAGTGCATCTTCACAGGCTGCAGACCTAGTGCTGAAATTTTCACTCCCAATGAAGCAGTTGGAGTTTTGCCCACTTATAAGGACTTTAGGACTGAGTTTCACCTGTATAAGATTATGAAGCAACATACTCTTGCAGATTGTCATTGGATTGTCAAATGGCAAACACCATATTGAAAATGCCTTACATCTCCTTTTTTTACTTTTGTTTGTAGAAGAAAATGTCTGATATTCTTGCAGAATCATCTCCAAAACCAGGTGTCCCTGAAGACCTACAAAAGCTACTTAATCAACACTTTGGTACTAAACGTTCAGTGATTGAACTAGAAGAGTTAAAACTGCCAGGTAAAATGTGCTGTATCAAAGAGATGTCTTGTGCATTTCCTTCTGCATGGGGGATGGGGATTCATCTGTTTTAGGAACTAAAAGATTTCTTAATCCAGATCTCCTGAGTTTTATGGGGTTTTGTGAGAATTTTTTCTTGTAGTGTATTTCTGTGCTGTTTGAGTTGTGAATTCTTTTGAAATAAGTAAGTGGGTTTGTTTTCTTAATGGTGCAGTTAAGGAAACAAAAGGAAGCATTGTTTCAAAGTATCCAGTCATTGCAGAACATTAATTTCAGGAAGTTTCTTTTTTGACAGAAGTGTGGGGATTTCTAAGTAATGGTTTCCAAGTTACTGAGAGCCAGGAAAATTGGTCTTATTCCTGTGGTTAGTGTAGCTGTACTCAGAGATTTAAGATAAGGCTTCACCTGAGCTGAAATGAATTCTAAAGAAGGAAGAATAGTCAGACACCATTCTGAATTAGTTATAGAATGCTGACTACACTGCTCTTATCACCTGTTGGCTTTTTGGTGAGCTATATGAAATGAGCTGGCAGCTTTAGTCCAGACCTAGTGGACGGATTTTATACCAAAACTGGCTGCGTGTTGGCAGTTTGAATGTAGAGAGACTGGTGAGCCCAGTGATAAAATGGGCAGGGCATGGAGACTGAACTCCCATCTCACCCCATTAAAGGTTTGAGGGGAAGAGGAAACTGCACTGCTGTGCATTCTGTTCTATGAATAAAGTGGAATTAGTTTTCCAGTGCTGTCAATGTGAAGGGGAAAAGGGGGAGTTGTCATAAAAATCCGCTTTTCCATGCTGTCAAAGTGGAGGGGGAGGGGAGTTATAATAAAAATCATTACATTTTTCTTTTTGGTTTAGACAGAAAAGCCTTCTTCCCCCCCCCCCCCCCGTACCTTACCTTAACCCCTAAAAACTTTATCCTAAAAAATTTAATGATCTTATTTTGAGCCCAAGGTGTAGCATTAATTCTTGTTGTTGGGTTATATAAGAAGATACTCTGAGCTCCTATTTATTGATATTGTATACTTAGAGTCAAAAGGGCCCCAGTAACAAGTCTGTTGGCTCTTGTTTTATCTCATTGATACTCACTGAACCCTTTGTGCCCTGAGCCCCCACTACGATCCTTTCAGCCAAGCTGCACTCTCTGTTTTTGACTGTTCAAAGCTTGTCTTTCTAGATAACTGCACTCTCTTCCCAGCTTCATGCAGACACGTGATCCTAGACTGACCCTCCTTTTTTTCTCTAGGGTTTGCTTAGCTTTCTTCTTGAATAAGGGAGAGTTTTGCCATCCTGCCGCATTGCATCCTAAAAACCAGAGAAGTCTCTTCCATTCTCTTTATTGCCATGAAGCACTTACATTTTATACTTCTGAACCCATAAGGTTTTGTGCAAATAACAATACTCTGTTGCTTTCCTATTAAGAAAGGCCTTTAGGCTAGTGAAGCGACCCATTTCCATATGGATTGGGTCTTGGGTTGTTTTTTTCTTTCTTTTCTTGAAGGGGGAATTGGAAGCTTACAAAGCCGAAGGGATTGGTAGCTTGTGTAGCTGTCAAGTCATTCATATCAACTCTCTGGGCAGAACAGAGGGCAAGGACTTGAAGTTGTTTAGTCTTGTTAGCAAAATTCTAAACATAGATGTTCGGGTTTGAGCCAACTTGGTTTCTGGCTGCTGCAAGCTGTAGTTACATGGTTTAAATCCTTTCTGGTTTTTTTAAAGTATTGTTAACATCCCAGTTCTGCCGGTTTGGTGAAAATAGTCATTGACCCACGACATGTATTTAGTTTCCTTTTGAAATTGGAAAATTAAGAACTCTGTCCTTCAACATCTTGCTCTGAATTATTCAACATTATTTAATCATTAATATGAGTTACTGTATTCAGACTGGCTAGGCCCTCATTAGCAAAAATAATGGCAAAGATTGATTACACAACTACCCTGAGGGACTGAAAATGGGCAGCACCAAAAATAGACATTTAGAGCTGTGAAATTACTCCTTGTAAAGTCTTTTCTACGCTGCCCTTTGAACTCATTTAGTATTGATAGCTTCACCTTTGGAATTAAAACTGCAGTTGAAACCTTAGTGTTTTATCCTACAGTGCTGGGGAGGTGCATCTTGTAAATAAAAAAACCAAATGTATAAATCAAAGACTGATCCTGCAAGGTATTGAGCACCCTCACCTCCGCTTAGACACAGCCTCTAAGTAAACAATTAGGAAGTGATTTTAATACCAGGGGTCAGATTCTGAATTCTGGTGGTATAATCCTAAAACTGCAGCAATAGAAAATCCACCACATGGAGGGTGCAATGATGGAAAGCAGCTTCCTTCAGCAAATTTAGCTGGCAGGGCTTCTGCTGTGCTCCAGCTATAAATTATGTCTGCCTTCACATCCACCCTGTCAGAAATGGTGAAGTGAGGTTGGCAGCAATAACATGGCCTCTGCTTTGTATGAATCTCAGTGCTTCCCCCCTCGGGTGCCTGGTGATCAATTGACAAGAGATAGCTGCTGGGGTTAATTCGGTCCAAAACACGCTAGCGGATAGACTGAGGTGTTAAGTCGTGGGAGCCCTGGGCTCGTGGGACTCTCACAATGTACCGGTACTGAGAGCGTGTGAAGCTGGTCAACGCTACGCCCGGCTCATGAGACAGCTCATGGTGTCCAACACCATCAGGTGGTCCGGAGACATCTATACGGAACACATCACAGGACACCGTCAATACCAGGTTGAGTAACTGAGACCGCTGACCAGGGAAATAACCCACTTCCTTCCCTGACGAACCAAGGGACGCACCCCACCCATGGACTTATTCGCTACACTGATACTGACTTGGACTCTTAGTACCTTCCATGGGTAGCGTACCGGAGCCCACTTATCCACTGATGCTTTAAAAACTCCCGCACCCCAATCTGGGTCTGTGCTGGTTATGTGATATGTATGTATTTCTTCATCCTTGTAACCAATACCTGTAATCCCTCATAACTCAAGCCTGATCCCAGATGTACAGTACCTTCCCTCTTAACTTGTGTATGTTTAATCTTAAACATCAACTTTAATAAAAAAATTTAAATCTGTTCTGTTCAATGTTTGGACAAGTAACATGCTGATAATTACATGTGCATCCACAATCAAAATGCTTTCTCATGATCACTTAATACTAATTATTTAAAACTAGGAGAGAGAAACAGAAGGAAAGCTGTTAAACTGGCAAGTGAAGCTCTGGTCTGTGATTCAGCGCAAGTTGTTCTGTATTTGCCACTTTGAAATACCTCAGGCTAGAATTTTATGCCATCCTACTTTAAACCAAATTCTTAGAGGGGCACCACAGTTACAGTATCAGAAACAAACTGCCCATCCTTGATATTTCGCACAAATCATGTGCAGCCATATACCTTCTGTGTCCTCTCATTGAGGTTTTCAGATTGACACCAAATTGCCTTTAACTAACACGTAAGGTATTTTACAACAAGTGATCAGAGAAATTTTTTAATTCAATAGTTTTATCATTGTCAGAATAAAAAATATTTAATCTACATGATTACAGACACATTACCAAACATACTCCTCCTAAAGATATGCTTCCTGCAGTGCCAGGTTTCATGCAGCATAATGATGGTGCAGTAGGATGCATCTGGAAGTCAGTGTTAAAACTCAGAGTTTGTGCGTTCTCACAAAAAGGAGGAGACTAATGGTCATTGACAGCTATTGGTTTAACTGAATGAGGATTAGCGGCTAGGTAAAATTTGCCAGATTTATATCTGAGATGGAGAGAGTGTCATCAAGAGAGCCTCCTAGTGAGGATGGGGAATTAAAGTGCATGTCAGTACAGTAACTCCTCGCTTAACATTGTAGTTATGTTCCTGAAAAATGCAACTTTACATGAAACAATGTTAAGTGAATCCAATTTCCCCATAAGAATTAATATAAATAGGGGGGGTTAGGTTCCAGGGAAATTTTTTTCACCAGACAAAGAACTATATATTATATAGATATACACACAGTATACATTTTAAACAAACAATTTAATCCTGTTCACAGCTATGATTATTGTGAAGCTTGGTTGGGGTGGTGAAGTTAGAGGGTGGAAGAGTGCGGGATATTCCCCAGGGAATGCCTTGCTGCTAAATGGTGAACTAGCACTCGGCTGAGCCCTCACGGGTTAACACTTTGTTAATGTAGCCTCTCATACAAGGCAGCATGAATACGAGGGAGGAGAGATAGCATAGCAGACAGAGACAGACACACACCTTGTGTGTGGGAGAGAGAGAGAGATGCACACTGCCCCTTTAAGTAAGCAGCTGCCCCAAGCTCTCTCTGTCTCTCTCCATCAGGGTCCCCTCCCTGCTCTATATGGAGAAGGGGTAAGTGGGGTGCAGAAGCAGGGGGGAGGGGGATACCTTGACATTAGCCCCCTCCTTCCTGCCCTGAACAGCAAGCAAGAGTCTCTGGGAGCAGCTCCAAGGTAGAGAGCAGGAGCAGCACATGGCAGTGGGGGGAGGGACAGCTGAACTGCTGATTGCTAGCCTCCTGGGCAGCTACAGCACAGGGAATTTAGGGGAGCGGGGAGCTGATAGGGGGGCTGCCAATCCACCCTGATTACAAGCTCCCACCAGCTAGCTGCAACAGGCTGCTGTTTCTGCAAGCAGTGGACAAAGCAGGCGGCTGCCAAACAACATTGGAAGGGAGCATTGCGCAACTTGAAATGAGCATATTCCCTAATTGATTAGCAACGAAACAACATTAACCGGAACGACTTTAAGTGAGGAGTTACTGTATTTATATAACTGTGATTGAGCATAATTTACAGAGTTGTGCAATGTGAAAGTCCAGAGAGGAAAGTAACCTCATTAATAAGAGGATGACCCACATCTTCCTTTTATTCTATCCCATCCTGATTGTTTTAGTGACTCCTGAATGTAGGATTTGCTGTGTTAGATTGGACCACTGGTCCAATCAGTCATAATGGTTCTGGCTGTGGCTTCTGATTGATGCCACAAAGGCATGTGAAAACCCTCCATTATCTATGTGGTCAGTTGTGTAATGCTATATTTACAGAGGGTGAGGAGAGAAAAACATTCAGATAATTGAGGAGGGAATTAAAATTGTGTTGATAGATTTTACCATGATTCGGTTAACCAGTTCACAAACTCATTGCTGTTGCATAGTGGGGACCACGAAACTCTGCCTTTCCAAAGGGCAATCCACGTATTTTTCAAAAAATAAGCATTACTGGTAGATTTAATCCAAGAAGGATTTAATAGATATACCTAGTGCTGTAGTGTAAACTTATGAATATCCTCAATTGTTCTGTTGCAAATCTGTCAACAAAAACATTTTGTCTCTTATGGTTTCAGATTCGTGTTTCCTGCCATCCAATGACCTCACCCACAGTTTTTCTTCATACCTGAAGGAAAGTGAGTAAAATATTGGTCACAAGGAGAGTGAAGTTTGTTTATAAAAAATTTTTTAGTGCAGTATTCAAGAGAAAATAGAATCCTCATGCTACACACAAAACAGTATGCATATCTGCCCACTTAAGAACATAAGAACGGCCATACTGGGACAGACCAAAGGTCCATCTAGCCTAGTATCTTGTCTTCCAGCAGTGGACAATACTAGGTGCTCTGGAGGGAATGAACAGAACAAGTAATCATCAAGTGATCCATCCCCTGTCGCCCATTTCCAGCTTCTGGCAAACAGAGGCTAGGGAAACCATCCCTGCCCATCCTGGCTAATAGCCATTGATGTACTTATCCTCTGTGAATGTATCTAGTTCTTTTTTTCAACGCTGTTATAGTCTTGGCCTTCACAACATCCTCTGGCCTGGAGTTCCAGAGGTTGACTGCATTGTGTGAAAAAAAATACTTCCTTTTGTTTGTTTTAAACCTGCTGCCTATTAATTTCATTGGGCAAGACCAGTGATGAGCTGCCAAAATATTAACAACCAATTCCCTCCTGCTCACCCCATGAGGGGGTCATGCCCCCCCGGGACTCGTGCCCCATCCAACCCCCCATGTTCCTTGACAGCCCCCCCCGGACCGCTGCCCCATCCACCCCCTTCCCTGTCCCCTGACTGCCCCCTGCTGCCCCATCCAACCCCTCCTCTTATTCCTGATGGCCCCCAGGGACCCTTGCCCCCATTCATCCCCCTGTTCCCTGCCCTCTGACCACCCCAACACTAATCACACTCCCCAACTCCCCTGCCTCTTCCAACACCCCTCCATGGTCCCTGCCCCTTACCGCACTGCCTGGAGTGGGGGCCAGGCTGGGCGCTCGGTTGGGGTTGGGATTGGAGCCGGGGTGCTCCACCTGGGCCGGAGTTGGGGCGCTCAGCTGGCCGGAGCCGAGCTGGAGCCGCGCCACCCGGAGATGGGGTCGGGGGCCAGACTGGAGCCGTGCGGTGCCTGGAGCCCTCCTCCGCCCCCGCCTCTCTGCCTCAGCTCACCTGCGGGAAGCCACTGCTTCCTTCTCAGCTCTCCCGGCTTCCCGCACAAACAGCTGATTCACGGGAAACCGGGAGGGGGAGGAGAAGCCTCGGGAGCGTTTGGGGAGGAGGCAGAGGCGGAGTGAGGTGAGCTGGGGCCGGGGGAAGGGCAGGGAGCTGCTGGGGCTTTTGTTAAATTTAAAAGCCCTTTTCAAACCCGTTGTCCTTGCAGGACAACGGGTTCTAAAAGGGTTTCTAAATTTAACAACCGGTTCCCGCGAACAGTGGGACTGGGTCCAGCTTACCACTGGGTGAGACCCTAGCTCTTGTGTAATTAGAAGGAGTAAATAACACCTTCTTATTTACTTTCTCCACACTAATCATGATTTATAGACCTCAACCATATCTACCTTAGTCATTTCTCTTCCAAGCTGAAAAGTCCCAGTCTTATTAATCTCTTCACATACGGCAGCCTTTCCATACCCCTAATCATTTTTGTTGCCCTTTTTAAAACGTTTTTCCAAGTCCAATATATATTTTTTGAGATGGGGCGACCACATCTGCATGCAGTATTCAAGATGTGTGTGTATATGGATTTATATAGAGCAATATGATATTTTCTGTCCTGTCTTCTATCCCTTTCTTAATGATTCCAACATTCTGTTCACTTTTTTGACTGCTGCTGCACATTTGAGAGGAGTTTTCAAAGAACTATCCGTCATTTTATACATATAGTTGGGATTATGCTTTCCAATGTGCATTACATTGCATTTATCAACACTGAATTTCATCTGCCATTTTGTTTCCCAGTCACCCAGTTTTCAGAGATCCTTTTGTAGTCTTTGCAGTCTGCCTGGGACTTCACTATCTTGAGTTTGTATCATCTGCAAATTTGCCACCTCACTGTTTATCCTTTTCTAGATCATTTATGAATATACTGAATAGACTGGCCAATACAGACGCCTAGGGACACACTATTTATCTCCCTCCATTCTGAAAACTGACCATTTATTCCTACTCTTTGTTTCCTATATTTTAACCAGTTACTAGTTCATGAAAGAACCTTCCCTCTTATCCCATGACAGCTTACTTTGCTTAAGAGCCTTTGGTGAGGGTCCTTGTCAAAGGCTTTCTGAAATCTAAGTACACTATATCCACTAGATCTCCCTTGTCCACATGCTTGTTGACCCCTCAAAGAATTCTAGTAGAATTGTGAGGCATGATTTCCCTTTACAAAAATCATGTTGACTCTTCCCCAACAAATTATGTTCATCTATATGTCTGACAATTTTGTTCTTTACTATAGTTTCAACCAATTTGCCTGGTACTGAAGTCAGGCTTACTGGCCTTTAATTGCAAGGATCACCTCTGGAGCCCTTTTTAAAAATTGGCGTCACATTAGCTGTCCTCCAGTCATTTGGTACAGAAGCTGATTTAAATGATAGGTTACGGACGACAGTTTGTAGTTCTGCAATTTCAAATCTGAGTGCTTTCAGAACTCTTGGGTGAATACCATCCTGGTCTTGGTGATTTATTACTGTTTAGTTTACCAGTTTGTTCCAAATCCTCCTCTAATGGTGCCTCAATCTGGGTCAGTTCCTCAGATCTGTCACCTAAAAAGAATGGCTCAGGTTGGGGAATCTCCCTCACATCCTCAGCCGTGAAGACCTATGAAAAGAATTCGTTTAGTTTCTCCGCAATGGCCTTATTGTCCTTGAGTGCTCCTTTAGCATCTTGAGTGTCCAGTGACCCCACTGGTTGGTTAGCAGGCTTCCTGCTTCTGATGTACTTAAAAAAATTTTGCTATCGTTTTTTGAGTCTTTGGCTAGCTGTTCTTCAAATTCTTTTATGGCCTTCCTAATTATATTTTTGCACTTAATTAGCCAGATTTTGTGCTCCTTTCTATTTTCCTCATTAGGATTTAACTTACACTTTTTAAAGGATTAAAATTAATCTTGACCTAGAAATATTCATAAAATCAGTTATATTACATCTTTTATGTTTCTGCATGTTTGTATTCTGCAAGATTATTATTTTGCATCAACATATTTTAGTTTTGCTTTTAAATAACATTTGGGAAAATATTTCTTAATATTTGACCACACTTGGTTAAATATGTAAGGCTATGTCTATGCTTACTGTAGTGTGTAGAGTACATACGATGCACGCCCCCCTTAGCATGGGTATAAATAGCAGTGTAGATTTTGAGGTTTACATGAGTAAAGACATGCCAGAACCTTATAGCGTATGCCCTACACGGATCTCTACATGCCCAAGCAGTGCCTCCCTATCTACACTGCTGTCTTTAGCAGTGCAGTGTTCCGCTGCCTCCTTGCTGATGGAGACTTTCCCCGCCATAAGGAAAGACTCTGGCAGTGGTGAAAGGCTGAGGGAGAAGGGGGCAAGGGAGCAGAGAGAGGCTCTGGCAGCTCTCTGCTGCTGGGGCCTTTCCCTGCAGCAGTGAAAGACTCCTGGCAGCATGGGAAGGCTCTGGCAGTGGGGAGGCAGCAGGAAAAGGCTCTGGAAACTTTGTGTAGCTGGAGTCTTTCCCCACTCCCTCCCCCCTATCAGAGCCTTTCGCTGCTTTTCATAGCTACACATCTCAGTGTGGTCTCAGCTTGTGTTTTTCACTGTGTGGTGTAGCTATGCATACCCTATACATCACCACCTGTGTAGACAAGGCCTAATTATGTTGTCTTAATTTTATTGTACCATTTCTACCTGTCTCTGTCTACTAGTAATGGGAATTTTTATTCTCTCCTGTCCTAGTTAAGCAGATCTGCTTTCACATCCCTGTGGTACAGTTGCAATAAATGTATTCCATTTATCCATTGTTCTCTCTATTAAAGCACTACTATAAATCAAATTGCATTGCAAATTTCGGGTCAAATGAAGTCGATGGATTTGTGCGTGTTTATACAATCGCTGCATTTTGACCCTTATGTAACCTGTTTTCTAATGTAATCTATTTGATAATCATATTTCATTGTTTGGTATATGAGACATTTTGTTTGTTAATTTTTTGGAAATATCTTAATTTACATGTTTTACAAACTGAGATTGTGAAGTAGTGTGTTGTAAGTATATGCTTTCGGCAGGCAGCTATTCATTATGTACTTGTGTAATTTAGCATTGCAATATGTATTTAAGTCATAGCTTTCTCTGTGTATTTTGTATTTCTTGTTGCAGTCTGTCCCAAATGGGCAAAACTTCGAAAAAACCACAAGGAGAAGTCGTCTGTGCTGATGCTGATTATCTGCAGTTCTGCTCTCCGTTGTTTGGAGCTCATTAAGTATGTTGAAAGCAAATGTTATGTTGAGACTGGCACCCAGTCAGAGGTTTTGCCTGGAACCCTAGACATAAAGGCAAAACTGAGACAATATCCTTTGCTAGCCAACAAAATTACTGACTCAACTGATGCAATATCCTTCACTCCTCCAAAGCGTGGTACTGTGGTATTTGGTTTAGACTAAAGTAGAACTTAATAACTCAGCTGCATAGATCTACTGTTTTTGTTACAAACCAAAAGTAAAGTATAGTTGCTCTTAGAAAGACATTCAGCCTATTACACTTAAGAACAGATTAAGTGCATAAAAATGCATAGCTCAACACTATCATTTTGAGTACAGTGTCAGGACATTTCTATGACAAAGTCCAGTAGAAACTCAGGGCTCTGGGACCTCTCTGGAGACCAGTATGTCTGGCCTGTATTAGTGTTTCTCATTCTTTTCAGGTTGGCAACCCCTTCTTCACTATAAAAGTAAGAGTAAAGAAAATATATCAGTGATAATAGATTGTAATAAAATTTTCAGTGCCTCACATCCCCACCCCGCTTGAATTTTGGGATTCTGCTTCCCAGGGTCACAATTCACTGGTTGAGAAACACTGGTCTGTGTAATGTCCTGTTTTCACCTGCTTGGAATACTAGGCCTGCTCTGGAGGGTGTGATTCTGTCACTCCTTAGGGACCGATATACAGAGAATAAGCTTTATTTTGAATTCTGTCTTCTGTGTTTTTGAGTCTTTAGGCTGCACTATGGTTACATGTACAATCTTTTCTCTGCAACCATGAGGGCTAGAATCTTTTTTTTTTTTTCTGCTGAAAGCTGAGAGTTTCCTAACTTCATTAGCTTGGCCTTAAAAAAAATACTAACTACTGTGACACTGGTGATAAAATATTGGCTGCTCCATGAAGCCAGGGTCTTCACAAATCCAGCTCTGTTTGCAAGACTGGCACAAGGAACATTTTTTCCCCTCCCATAGCTTAAACACACTGGATATACGAGCAGCTTATCTAGGTGACCCAGCCCTAATGCCTGTTTCCCTAGCTCCTCAAGCCATAGGGTGGAAATCTGGATGGGAGCAAGGAGCTATTTCAGTCCCCCCCCCCAGAGTTGCTGATGTCTGTGTACTGTGTTGTTGGTAGGCTAAAGGGCAGGTTGCGAGAGGGAGGTGTGTGACATGCACTGACTGGAGTGTGGATCATCTGCCCCGTATTCTCTCTGTTAGTTGTAATTTGCATCATATTTGTGAGGGCCAGGGGGAAATGTTTGCTGGTGACTGAGAGGGAGATGTCTGAAGGTTTCTGCCAGCTTTGAGCTGCCTGATTACTGGCAATGTTGCCAATATCAGAGATGCCAACATCACAAATGTATGTATTTGAGAACAAATTGTACCTTTTTGCTTTTTAGCGGGATAAGTGCTGTTTAACAAATGAATGTTGTTCTTCGAGTGTTTGCTCATGTCGATTCTATTTTAGGTGTGCACGCACCAACGTGCGCTCCCATTGGAGATTTTTGCCTTAACTGTATCCATAGGGTTGGCAGTGGTGCCCTCTTAGTGCCGTGTTCATGCATCGATATATTAGGTGTCGCCAGCCCTACACCCTCTCAGTTCCTTCTTACTGCCTGTGGTGGTTAGTTGGAGCGCCTTTCCCTCACCTGATAGGGGTTAGCAGTTCTTTTACTTCAGTCTTCGATCCTTAAGGCCTTGTAAATAGTTTGTTTACTGTAGTTAGTAAGTCGTTAGTTAGAGATAGCGTCCCAGAGGGGACTTTGCCCCAGGTGGGGCATGCCTCAGTCTCTGGGTTTTAAGCCCTGCTCTGACTGCAGCAGGCCTATGCCTGTTAGTCACCTCAATAGCGGCTGCCTCAAGTGCTCAGGGGAATTGCCTGGGAAGAATCAAGTGTCGCATCTGTGAGAACTTTTGTCCCAGGACTCAGAAAGAGCGAGACATACATTTGAGAGCTCTTCTCATGGAGGCTGCTCTCCGCCCAGCATCTGAGCCTTCCCGGCCAGAGTCTGCCCCGAGCACCTCGGCATCAGTGTGCAGCACACCCCTGGCACTAGGCTCTGCCCAGCACCGCTCCCCGTTGCTGATGCCTAAGAAATGGTCAAAGAAGAGCGACTCCCTGGCACCGAGCAAGAAGGGCAAAGGACCCAGTTCAGACCATCAGCCCACACCAGAGCCACATGGGGACACGTGCCTGATTGGGGCCCTGTAGCCCCCCTAGGGATCCTCCACTGACTCCAGGGAGCGGTGGGGGACCCAGACTAGTGGCAGGGCTGACACCTTCCCAGGCTCTCTTGGCGCCCAGAGAGCAGAAGCCTCTACCAGTGCTGCCAGCTCCACACGTGTCCTAGGACATGGCAAAGGCTCTCGGTGAGTGCAGGCCAGCTGTATAGACCCCCCAGAGGGCAGGCGAACGATGCCAGTCTCTAGAGACAAGACAGCACTCTCGGTTTCCATGTCCCAGGTCTCTGTCTTCTGCAGGACGTCCTGCATCGCCAGCACCATGCTCACAGTCTCCACCCTCTCGATGCAGGTCACCTAGCACAGGGATGCTCAAACTGGGGGTCGGGATCCCTTAGGGGGTCGCGAGGTTGTTACATGGGGGGTCGCGAGCTGTCAGCCTCCACCCCAAACCCACTTTGCCTCCAGCATTTATAATGGTGTTAAATATATAAAACAGTGTTTTTAATTTATAAGGGAGGGTGCACTCAGAGGTTTGCTATGTGAAAGAGGTCACCAATGCAAAAGTTTGAGAACCACTGGCCTAGAGGAACGCACTGGTCACTGTATCACTGGCGCCAATCATCTTCCTGCCAGCTGTCTCCTCAGCGCAGATCCACATCTCCCAGAGAGTGGGAGTGGTCTCTGTTATGGTACTAATCCCCCAGGTCCCGGCACTGATCCTTCTACTTGAGGCACCAGTCTCCTGCGGCAACAGTTAGCCACCAGATACTAGCTTTCACAGTGCCTCCATGTTCACCTGAAGGTGATTCCTCGGGTACAGAAAGAGAATTCAGCCTCTCACTGTGACAGCACCAGCGCGATTGTGCACCTGAGGCTGCATCGACCTCCATGCCATGGTGGCAGCAAGGCCAATGGCCCTACTGGAGCATGTTGGGCATACCTGTGATGCTGATGCCTCCATCTCTCCATTCCTCAGCCACCACCTCAGAGCAGCAACCAACAGCACCAGCGATGCAAGGCCGCTGGTCGCGGAACGATCTGTCCCTCCACATAAATGTCAGGGAGCTCACTTGGCCTGCCAGCTTCCCTGTCCCACGTGAATGGCAAGGTGGTGCATGTCCTGACAGACAATACTGCTGCGATGTATTACATCAACAGATAGGGCAGAGCCAGGTCGTTGGCCCTTTGCCAAGAAGCTCTCTGCCTTTGGGACTTCTCTGTACAGCATGTCATTCATCTGGTAGCTGTGCATCTACCCGGGCTAGGAACGAGTTATCAGATCACCTCAGCAGGACTTTCTCATCTCAGCATGAGTGATCATTCCATCTCGAGGCGCTCAATGGGATCTTCCGGAGGTGGGCGACTCCCCAAGTGGACCTGTTCACGTCCTGTCAGAATCGGAAATGCCACGTGTTCTGCTCTGCTTGGACAGGGGCCCCCTGTGCAGACACCTTTCTGCTCCCATGGTCAGGGGTTCTGATGTCTGCCTTCCCGCCGGTACCACTAATTCACAAGGTCCTTATGAAGATTAAACAGGATACAGCAAAGGTGATCCTGATAGCCTCTGTGTGGCCTTGGCAGCACTGGTTCGGCACGCTGCTGGACCTTCTGGTAGCTGCCCCGATGCAGCTTCCTCTCTAGCTGGACCTGCTGTCCCAGAACTAGGTCTTCTGCATCTGAACTTGGCGTCGCTGCACTTGACAGTGTGGCTTCTGCATGGCTAAATGCGGAGGAACGGGAATGCTCAGCCCATGTCCAACAGGTCTTGTTGGGTAGCAGAAAGCCCTCCACCAGAGCGACCTGCCTGGCTAAGTGGAAGCGGTTCAAATGCTGGATCTCAGCCTGGGATATCTGTGCTGAGCAGGCTTTGCTGCAGGTAATCCTGGACTATCTTCTGCACCTCAGGCTCCAAGGGCTGTCCTTGTCATCAGTGGAAGTCCACTTGGCCACTATTTTGGCCTTCCACCCTCTGCCCTAGGCAGGTTGGTCTTCGCTCATGACATGACAGTTTGGTTTTTGAAAGGTCTAGAGAGTCTCTACCCTCATTTCAGGGATCCTGTCCCTCCCTGGGACCTCTACCTCATGCTGTCATGGCTCAGGGGTCCTTCCTTCAAGCCTCTAGCTCCCTGCTCCCGTCTCCTCCTCTCTTGGAAAGTTTCTTTCCTGGTCACAATAATGTCTGCCTGTAGGGTGTCTGAGATCAGGGTGTTTACTTCAGAGATGACCTATGTGGTGTTTTACAAGGAGGAGGTCCACATCCTCATAGCCTCACTGCTGTAGGATTTTCTCTGAACTTTCCCCCTGTTTGCACACAGATCCCTGTCAGCACACACACTCATTCTTCATACACAGAACTTATTTGTTCATAAGGACTTCTCTGAGCCACCAGGTGGTACATCCAGTCACTCTGCTCCTGCTGTGCTGAAATCTCTAGTCCCTTCTGGGAAGGGAGCCCAAGCTTCGTCTTTCACTCAGGTTCTGTGCTAAGCTCACTGCTGACTTCACAAGGCTGGGCTTTGTGCTGGTAGGGTGACATCACAGTGCAGAACTGAGATGTTGTCTCTGCTATCTCTTTCCATTGTCCCCAATGTGGACAGGAGTGTTATTCCCTTACTTTGGCATGGCAAGTCTTTCAGTAACTGACAGTGCGCAGAAGTCTCATTCCACTCTCCTTGTTGTTGAGAGAATGGAGCAGAAAATGTCTGAGTTTCCCTCTCTCTTCTGTCATATTAGCTGCACAGTTAGTCATCTCTGGTTCATCATGTGCTTTTCTTTCTCCTGCTTTCTTTCCCTTTGCCATCACTGATTCTAGATTTTGTGGGCTCTGTTTTTGTTTTCCATGTTTTGCTGGCATGTAGGTCATGTCCCAGCTTCTATCCTATCCCATCCCATCCTGCTGTCTATCCCAGTAACCGTTCCTGTGTCTAATCCACCCCGTTGTATGGTCACTTTCCTTTCTCTCTCATTTCTCTGAGACTGATGTGGTGTCTGCAGGACCCTTCTCCGTAGTTGGTGCCTGTCCAGCAATTGTTGTTAATTTTATGCTGAGGTGCTGCTACTACTACCCCTGATGCTCCCTGGGCCTTGTAAGTTGTGAAAAACAGGGTGAGGATACTGTGGGAACAGGCTCTGGTGTATCCACATAAAGTGGGGAGGGATAGCTCAGTGGTTTGAGCATTGGCTTGCTAAACCTAGGGTTGTGAGTTCAGTCCTTGAGGGGGCCATTTAGGGATCTGGTGCAAAAATCTGTCTGGGAATTGGTCCTGCTTTGACCAGGGGATTGGACTAGATGACCTCCTGAGGTCCCTTCCAACCCTGATATTCTGTGAATTGATGGAGTATAAAACAAGCATGTTCACTCCATTTGATTCCACAGGTATAGGGTTGATGAGATTTGTATATTGATTCAGGAGATTTGAAAGGCTTCCTGCTCAAACCTGACTTCCCCAACAGAAGGTATGGAAATCAGGATTTGTTTCTCTTTCCCCAGTCTCTTGATGAGAAGTGTGGTAGTTTCTGCAACACATATTGCTAGATAAGTGGTTTGCATTCTCCACTCTGTACTCTTGATCCAAATATCCAGGCTCCTCTGCTCCCAGCTTTCCCAATAGCAGGTGCAGATCTTGCTATCCCACAATACATCATGGAAGAGCAGAGAAGTGCAAGGCTGGGTTGAAGGCATGAAAACCGTGGCCATGTCTCCTCTCTTAGCTCCAGAACTCACATGATGACAGTTGAATCTCAGTATTGTTTAAAAAAAATGGTTTCTAGACTTCATGGTTGTAAAGGAAGGCTTTAACATGTGATTCACATGACAATGGTGCATTGATTTCTTCCTGAGTGCAGGAAAAAGCCTGTTTCAACTGGAGTTTTGTAAACTCCATACTCATTTTCTCCTGCTGAGTTTATTATACAAATCATGACATTTTCTGTATATAGAACTATGTCCCAAATCAAAGGCTTAGGATGCAATTCTGGTCTTCTGATAAAAAGAGTTGTGGTCTGCACAGGTGTGGATATCAAGGTTCCTTTGTGTAGTAAGGGTTATGACAGCCCAGAAGGGATGATTTTCCTAATAATTGCATAAACAAATTGTAATAACTTAAATTTCCAGTTCAGAATGCTTTCTGGTGTGCCTATAATTCAATAGTGAAATCATTCTTTTATTTAAATTTGGCAATTGATTAGTCAATAGTCTTGAAATAAGTCAATTGTAAAATACATATTCTTTAAATATTACATAAATATCTGTCAAAAAGATATATGTAAATTACTCCTAAATTGTGCCCTCTAGTATGTAGGTCTGGTTGTAGATCATTACAAGTATCAAATATAGATTTAAATAATAATTTATTGGGATGTTTTCAAAGCACAAATAGGAGTCAATGGGAATTGGGCACCTAACTCATTTAGACAGCCCATTTTAAAGCACTAATTTTAACTATTTTTGATTTCCTCTTATGCCTGTTATACACTCAGAATCCGAGTTCTGATGTTTGAGTTTATTTTTAATTTATCCTCTACTAGGTCAGTGACGGCATTCAAAGGAGACTGCAAAGTTATTAAATTGTTTGCAAAACACATAAAGGTAAGCAAGTTCAGCACTAGTTTTGGTGAAATAGCTAACCAATCACATGCCATTGTCTTTGATGTGATATTGTAATGATACTTTTCATGGTCATAGCACCTTTCTTTAGAAAAGGCCTTCCTTTCTGTACCCCAACAGCACAGTTCTGGGCATTCAACCAAGCACTTCCTCTGATCGCTCCTCAAACTCTCCTCATGCCCCGGTGGTTTTTTGGGCAGCATGGGCACCTACGTTAAGATCAGAACATCCATCAGTAACCTGCAGGGTATCCAGTCAAACATTGTGTGCCTCAGACCAGCCTCTGATTTTGTGCCTGCTTAAAAACCAAAACCAAAAAGCATGTACATGTGTTCCCATCCACAAGACTCCACCTTCAACCACATTGATGGGCGCAAGTCAGATGCTCAGCTACCCAATGCAAATGCCTGTTTGTGTGTACAAATGATAGGAAAGGAAGCAGAGACAGTGGGTGAAAATTTGGCCTTCTATATAAATACTGTCAAACAGGTAAATGTCACACACAGTATATTTCATCCTTCTCCAGTCTTGGGCAGATTAGTGTGAATCCAGTTTTGCATTAACTTTCCCCAGGTTGTGTGCTCTCCATTTAGTTCTAGAGGATTGATTTAATTGTTGGGAGGCCAATGCTATTCAGACCTCAGAAAAAGTATTCAGGGTCAGATTTAGAAAAGCACAATTGAGTGAATTTCAGTTATTGACTTTGAGAGGGAGTTGGACACCTCAGTGCCCTTTGTGCCTTTCCCCCATATGTACCAGTTTTACAATGTGAGAGATGAACAGTGTGTCCCTTGCTGTCTGAATGTACCGTGCTTTAGCTTCCACACGCTAACTGCCCGTGTGGACTCCAGTACCACATACTAAAAGTTCTTTAATGTGCTTATGGAACTCTTAATGCATGGTAGCAGGGCCCACTGGTAGCAGGCTAGAATACTGTAGATTATACCCCAGCTTTCTGTGCACTATTTCTCCATATGGACCTGGCTTTAGATGGTGTTTTAAGAGGAGTTATTGTGCTACTTGGAATTTACCTCCAGTGTGGAATAAAATGTTCTTTAAGAGGGAATCCTAAACACTTGTGGGTTTACTGATGCAACATCTTCTCTTTCTGTCCTTGAATTAGATAAAAGAACAGCTGAACATGCTGGAGAATGGTGTCATCCACCTGGGTGTAGGAACACCTGGAAGAATAAAAGCTCTCGTAAAACAAGGTAGGAGAGGAGGCTGGAATGGGCTCTGGTAATGGACATGTTGCACATGGCAGAATAAGTGAAACTTCAATAGAGTTTGAAGGTTCTGGACTAACCTGAGTCAGTGAATTTGGCGATCTACTCCCAAATGCAGATGAAGAATATAAAGTTAAAAATGCAGGAAGCTAAACACCATGGCTTAGACAGAAGGAACTATGCTATGCACAATTCTGAGTTCAATTTCAGCTTTTATTGAAAAGCCCTCTCAAAAAATCTGGATTTGCTTGGTCTTTCAGTTTATTATTCACAATCTCCTGCCAGGCATGAAGTTCTTGAACAGGAAGTTAGTTTATCTGTTTAACCCTCCTTCTCCTTCTCAAATCCAAGTTTTTTCCTGCCATATATTTTGCTTCCTAAATAGATATTTGCAATAAAAACAAAATGTAGTGTAGATATCACAGGATACTAACCATGGTCCTGTCATGGTTAGTTACTTCTTCAGGTCATTTGGCCGAGCTATACCCTGCTCAAGGGCGGGAGCTGGCTCTGGCATGGGACTCCACTGTTTCTCCCTCCAGGAAGCACAGGACAGTGAGATGTTTCATTGTTGCTGTCTTTTACAACAGTGTTAAGATATCCCAATTCAACAGCACATCATAGAGCTGATGTTGCTGCATCAGCCCAAAGATATGTCAAGAGGAGAGACAGAGGGCTAAGACCAGAAGCTGACCATGTATTCATGTCTAGAGCTGTTTGACAGTTCAGTGCTGCCACGGGAGGTTACTGAGAAAAAGCTAGCAAGAAAAATTGTGGATATCACCCACTAGATATGGAGGAGTTAGCAGGGCTGGCAGAAGGTCATTTCCCAAAGAACCATCTGCCTCCTTGTTTCCTTCCATTCAGATGGAAGATGACCAAAGCCCTTTGCAGTGCTGTTGATCTGAAGCTTATTTAGGGCCTGATTGTGCAAGTTTCTGACCATCCTCAATTCCCACTGATAGGCTCTTGTTGGCTCAAGTCCTTGTAATTTAACAACTCATCATCAGCCATGGAAACTCAGCTCCTGTGGTTTCATGAAGAGGAAGTCTGGGGAATTCTTTGCAGGGAGGATTTTGGCTCTTGACAAGCCTGGCAAAAGCAGTTGCTCTGCTTTTGTGTTTATCTTCTTGAAAAGGCATGGGATTATGTGGTAAAGACGTTTACAGTGTCATTGCATTAGTTTTCCAACCAGCAAATGTAGTGCTTAATGTTGAATGCCCTGGGAACAGACTGCAAAGGATGCAGAAGTCAAAAATCATTTTGATAAGCACATGTCATTTTGCCTTTTTTATAGTAAGACTTGCATTGTCTTTTCAGATGGCCTTAGCTTGAACTCCTTGAAGTATCTGATTTTGGATTGGAACTGGAGAGATCAGAAGTTAAGGAGAATGATTGATATCCCTGAGGTACAGTATGGTCACCTTTTTAAACAATGACATAAATTATTTGAACCTTTCTGTCTAGACATGGTTAACACTTGAAATGTTGGGAAGTCAGGATTTTCTTCTGTGAGACTGACTTCTGGTATCAGTATTCAAGGAACACAAAGGAATTAGCATTTTATCTATAATTCTGCACCCTGGGTTCTCCAACTCCGAACTAAGGCACTTCACTTCTTCATCTCTCATGAGTTGCAGCAAACACTACCAATGTGTTCCAGCACCCTGTACCAATTTTTCCTGCTCAGATGTCTGTGAGCTAGTAGTTCTGCCCCTCCCAGAGACTCTCAACAACCAGCTCCTGGGAGGAAAGTTTTCCTCAGAAATTGAAGAAAAGGAAATAAGATTCAGCAGCTTTTGAGGACACATTTTACTGACTACGTGATGGAAGAAGCACATTGGCCTGATGAGTCACACTACAGCCTTGTCTAGAACAATATGACACCATAGAACAGCAAATCTCATGGGTCTGTAAGCCACTGGTAGAGCCTTCTCATCCTGACAATTCCGTGTGCTTTTCAGTGGCATGTTGCAGCACTCGCATTGTTAGGTGTGCAGTGTTGTGCTGTGGTATTGTGCTATTTGATATGTAGTAGGCTATATAGATAACCAGTATTCAGCCCAGAGAGAGAACTGACCACAAGTTTCTCCAATCAGTATGAAAAGGCTACTTCTCTCCCATGCATGCATGAGTAACGTCTAAACGGCCAGTGTCTGGAGCCTCCAGAGGACAATTCCTTTCACAGGCAGCACAGACCTCTTTCACAAGGAAGAAAATTGTCACCCACCTTGCTCTGTATTTTAACATATTTTTGAGTGTGTTGTATCACACACCACCACATGCGCAAGGTTGTATTTCTCATGCTCCAGGATGAACTACAGTATCTGCTAAAATACCTTGAAGAAATCAAGTAGCAAAAAGAGCAGCTTCACTTAATGAAGCAAAGAGGCTCCCCCTTGTGGTAAATCATCAACAGACATCTTAAAGTGTGAGTTCGATGGGGTACTTGCATTAAAACGGATATGTCAGCCATTTGGACACTGATGAACGGACCACAGAAATATTAGCAAAGGACACTGGCACAAAGCTCTACTATTACGAAAAGTGCTCTGGGCTCATGTGGAGTACAGATGGACGTGGGTTTCTGTGAGTCAGCCTCTGGCTGATCTACCTGGATTTGAACCTGTGCTATTGCAAACCTGAGATTGAGGCCTCCTAGCCATTCCTTACAGCTTAACTGAACATTTGTTCTGCAGGGAGCATGCCAAACTTCCTGAATAGAATCTAGCCATGGGGAGTAGTCCTACAACTGGGATGCTGCCTGGATAACAAAATTGTGACTCAAACTGTATTTAACTAGAAAAAAATAATGTAACATTACGAACACAAAATTAAAAGCCTAGGAATTGTGCAAGTTAAGGATGAATGTGTAACACCAACTTTGCCCTTTTGTGCATCTTCTGCATTATGGAACAGCCTTCAATCACTTGCTGTGTCTCTGATAACACAACATACGGGGTTTTCCCTCAACAATTTTGAATACGTATGTGAAGCATCTTGTAGTACAATACTTTGTACTACTTCATATGCCAGAAAGAGTTCAGAAAAATCATTTATATGAAAGGTATGTACTAAACTGTATTCAGATAGCATATTACAGATAAAATGTCATAACAGGGGAATAGTGAATTCCAACAGGTGCTAGCAAAGGCAAGACTTTACATTTGAAGTCAAATCTCATTGAGCCAGCACCTTGTTCTCCTACTTGTGTGTAAAATGCCAAGAACACTATAAATAGTAATAAATAATAACATAATAGTGCCAGATTTTCAGAAATGGCTTCCTGTTTGTGGACCTGGAAAAATCACACAACTAATTGGTATCCACAGTTAAGTGAAGGTGGGAGCGATGATAGGGTGTAACTGCTAGCAACTCATTTAGCAGACTCAGTCAGATGATGTACTCATTCTTTTGTATCTATAATTATTCATGGATGCAAAATTGCACCAGTACAGTTGGGCACCAGGCAGAGGCACTTTTACAAGATGACCCTGATTTCTTCATAACTTCTGTCTGCAGAATAACTTTTGGTCCTGTAGAATTAACAGGATTCATTACTGCATCTTACTGTAAATATGGCAGTATTATTTGTTTAAATACATGGAAGCCAAGGAGCACTGGAAACACAAGCATATTTTTATATTAGCGTACGGAAAAACTCATAGCCTGATTTTTTGGAGGTGTGAAGTGCCCACAGCTCCCTCTAAATGCACACTTACCTCATTTTCTGGAGGGAGGGTAGAGAAGGCAGCAGAGAGGACGGAAGTTGTGGGCTAAGAACAACGCAGAGAGCAGCCCTTCTTGGACACGTTGGTGTGCAGGGTTAATTTTTTACCTGGTGGAGTTCTAATAAACGCACAAGTTTAAAAACAAAAACCAAAGCCTTCCCATGCCTTGGTTCTAGACCCCACCACATCTGGTGAGAACAGGGACATCCTGATGCCAGGCTCTTGCAGCGTCACAGGCAGAGTTATGTATTCTTCCACATTTCCTAACTTAACGTTAGGCAGATGTGTAACCCTAACATCACATTAGGGAAAGTTGTTGTATGTTCATGTCCCTGTTTGCCCCTCCCTGCACCCTAAATAGGAGAAAGAGAAAAGGAGACATTCAGAATAATCAGGCTAGAGGAGCTTCCAAGGCTCTCTCCTGAAGAACTTCTAAACTCTGCCAAAGCATAACGAGCCCAATACAGGTGGCTTCACAGTCTAAACTGCCTATAGACAAAGTTTTCTCACCAGAACTTACTATGTAGATATTGGCTGCAATACAAAGTACTAGCCTAGCTCCCAAGGTTGACAAAAGTCCCTAATATGCAAGCATCCCACTGAGCTTTTCAAACCCTTTTGTAACCCCATTACGCTTGTTCTTTTTGTAAACAGTATAGGGGCTGAGCCTTCAGGTAGTCTGAAAATATCAGCTTGTGAAGTTCAGTTAGTCAAATTGTGTGAGCAAAAAAGCTTTTAAAATGTACTTTAAATGGAGAGATTATTATCCCCCTCCCCACCCTTTATATAACTCAGAAAGGGCAGAACAGAATTTTGCCAGGCTTTTCCCACAGCCTTCATCTCTGGACTGAGCTGAAGCCTGGAAACATTCAGCCCAAAAGGTGAACTTCTCTGAAAATAGTCAGAGCTGACAATGGGGTTATAATGAAAGCCCTGGTGTAACCATAACTGCAGTGGAGCTCCTGGCCTTGCTATGCTGTTAGTCTGGTGGTCTTAAAAGTAGATAAGCTAAGAGACATTCATCTAAATAGGTAGTTTCTAGAGTTTATTATATTTCTTTTGTAAAACTTGCATTTGTGTGTGAGGGTCTCTCCTTTACTCAGCCTCTAATAAAACTCGTGTAGCTAAGCAGAATAGTGTGCAGAACACTTTCAGTAATCTTCCTACTTCATGTCTTGTTTAATTTTTGTTTCCTTCAGATAAGGAGAGAAACAATTGACCTTCTGGAAACGGGAATTATAAAGCTGTGCAGAGAGGATTCTGTGAAGCTGGGACTCTTTTAATGGTGTAACAACATGGATGCAATTTACAGCTGTATTTCACTTATCATTGTCTGTAGTAGGCAACTGTTCAGTGGCTGACTGGATTCAGTTCTTTCATTTCTAAGATGCTTAGCAGAAATGCGTATTACAATATTTGTCAGCTTCTGGCCCTCTTATAATAAAGCAAAATTTTGCATGTAGATTCTGTACCAGGGATTGTTATTGCCTGAACAGTATGATACTGAAATTAGATGTATGTTGCATGTAAAACAGTAGTTGTGGGTTCTCTACTACCCTTAGGACACTGAGGATGAGTGCACTTGTCCTGAGTGAATCCCACAGCCACTCTTCTTCTGTCCCCTCCTTTCACTTTTCCAAAAGGACACCTTCACTCCCCCTCTAGGAGTGATAGAAGACAGCCCGTGCCAGTTCTGAGCACCTCTGGCCTAGAAATTCCCAACCCTCACTGTTGCTGCTTCCTAGCATGCAGAAGGCATCTGGCCATTACAGAGACTGGTCCAGAGTTAGTCAAGAAGTTTTAGCCATATCGCTCCTTTAGTACCTTATGTAGCTACCCCCACAGTGTGTTGATGAGTTAGAGCTCTCTTGTCCTCCACAAACCCTGTCACTACATTATATCATAAAGATGCGTGCTGGAAGATAACAACGGCTCTTGCACTCTCACCACTGTTCATGCTAGGGCACGAAACTTGGAAGGCTAAGTACTTCTTAAGAAAGAAAATTACCATGATACCTACAGCATAAAAATGGTCTAATCTTGCAACTCTTACTCATGTGAGTGATCCCACCAACCAGTGTTGCTATTGTCATGAGATAGAAGCTGTAGAATCATGACCATATCTGCCGCTGACAAATCATGTGATATGTAATGACAACTGGCAAAATTTGCTGAATACTATTCAACCACGCTGCACATCAAAGTTAGTGCCTGTTAGTAGGTACTGTGTTGCTGTAGGGACCATCTTTCAAATAGACACAAAACTGAAGCCCTGACCACTTGTGGTGAGTAAAAATCCTATAGCCTTTTTCATGAGGTTTATCTGGTTTCCATATTATCAGCAAATAAAGAATTTGTTACTAGAATTTTAGTTAATTTTGATTACTATGATGTCAGAATACAATTTGCTGTTTCTTGGCTGTGTTGGCTCTATAGACCATATAGAGTAAAACATGTTCATTGAACTAGTTAGCAAAATACGGATATCTGGTGTAGGGAACACTCTGATTGATTGAAAAATGAAACAAAGTTTTTAGTAAACATTTCTGGATGCTTTTGGCTAAAACTCAAAACTGCCTGCACATGGATGATTTAACAGGAATTTATTTAATCAAACATTGGTGTGATCTGTTAACAAATTCCATTTCTAATGCATGTCAGCCAGTGAGTATGAGGGAATATATCTTGGGATGCAGTCTGAACTATTTAGCTCTTGTTCTGTCAAGCCACTTACTACATTGCTAGATCTCTCCCTTGACCTGCAGCTTCTGTGTTGGTTACGTTGTTGACTAGATTGTGGTCAGGCCTAAAGTGAGGTGATGAGAAGAGGATACAATGATCATTCCTTTCGGGATCTTGTGCTCCCAGTGCAAAAGGGGGAAGGGTGCACAGTACCAAAACTAGCACTGGAGAACTCAAAGTGGGCCATACCAAGTCTCCAAACGCTGTGCCCTTACAAAGGGCATTGCAGTTCCTGCCTTGGTAAGTTCTCCAGCAGGGCCACTCTCTGGGTAGGAGCCTTTTGCATTGTTATCCAACACAGCATTCTCTTGTAAAAGCCATTTTTGCTTTTGATAGCACTGCTCTGTTTAGGGTGACTATGGAAATAAAGGGAAGAGAGGGAGTAGGGGATCAGACTGTGTACACAGGGCCCGCTCCAGACACCAGCCTACCAAGCATGTGCTTGGGGCGGCACCTCGGGACGGGGCAGCTCTCGGGGTTTGTTTTTGGTTTTTTTGGTTCAGCCGGGCAGCGCTAGGGGGAGGTGGGGCTTAGGCGGCGAGGCCTATGCTGGGGGGACGAGGACTTGGGTGGCGTGGCGCTCGGTGGGGGCAGGGACTTGGGTGGTGCGACACGACACTCGGGGGGCAGGGACTTGGGTGGTGCAGTGCGATGCTCGGAAGAGGCGGGGGACTTGGGTGATTCGACGCTCAAGGGGGCGAGGACTTGGGCGACGCTCGGGGGGCGGGGAACTTGGGCGGAGCCATGCGATGCTCGGGGGTGAGGATTTGGGTGACACAACACTCGGGGGGGCGGGGACTTGGGTGACGTGATGCTCGGAGGGAGCGGGGACTTGGGCGACGCGATGCTCGGGGTGGGGGTCGACGCTCTTTGTTTTCGCTTGGGGCGGCAGAAATGTTAGAGCCGAGCCTGTGTGTACAGACCTTTCAAGTAGCAGGCAGTGCCCCCTGCAAGTGATCAATAGCTCAGAACTTAGTGAAACCTAATAAACTCTTTGCAGAAGAACCTCAGAGTTATGAACCCCAGAGTTACGAACTGACCAGTCAATCAGATTCCTCACTCGGAAGCGAAAGTACACAATCAGGCAGCAGCAGAGACCAAAAAAAGAAAACACAGTACAGTACAGTCAATGCTCCGCTGTAAACTTTTGAAAGAACCATATCATTTTGTTCAGTTACAAACCATCTCCATTCCCGAGGAGTTCGTCACTCTGAGGTTCTACTGTACTATGTGGTGCAGCGGAAGAAGACTCTCAGTGACATTCCCAGAGTGTCTGGAGTGTCTAGGGTGCAGTCCCTGTGACTCTGACTAAAGTACACCGTGGCTGATAGCACCAGCTGATTAAGGTGATTGAGGTCACCAACGGACAAGATGAGCCTCTACTGAGGAAGAGAGGTCTAGTTAATGAGTAATTACAGGAAGTAACAAAGGTTTATAGAAACAACACAGCCTCCACCACAGAGAGAGTTTTTAAGTTGAGACCAAGTCTAACACAGACACCTTTACCCCATTCCCACCCCCCAAAACAGACACTCTTCTCCAACGGCAACAGCATGAAAAATAAGAACAGCCAAGGAGCACAAGAATGTCCCTCCAGATGTCCAGATAACAGCGCATTTAAACAACAGAAACTGCCAGCCTGGAAGCCCAAGCTCACAGCTCCGACTGTCCTCTCCAGCTTCTTTACCATTGGACTCTTCTGCCTCCTCATGGGAATCTGCCTAATATTGTATGCAAGAAGTGTCAAAGAAATCCAGGTTTGTTTGAGGTGGTTTTCTTGATGAGTATTATTAGAGAGTGGCTCAAAGAGGGGTAGTAGTTTTATCATGGATGTACTCCCTTTACCCAAGGGTGTCAAGCAAACCCACAATACCCCAGGTGAAAGTGGTCACATTAAAAAGTCAGCATTTGCTAATTTACCAGATGGCAATATCTGGGACGTTGTCATTTGTCCCTGTGCTTAGGGGAGGAAATAAACTGTGGTAACTTTGGTATTGTTAGGCACTAAAAATGTCAATAAATATTTGCCAAGCCAGAATCCTAAAACACAAAGAGATTCCTCATGTGTTACTACTGATGGCTGCTGCAGGTAGAGCAGGTTGAATATTAAGGCCAATTTCAAAATCAGAGTATTAAATTCAATCCACTGACTTGTTACCTCCTGTTATTTTGTTGTTTATGAGTGTTTAGACAGCTAGTATTTGTGTAAATGATCATGAATCTTGAAAGTTTCACAATTCTGGCAAAAATTATTACTAGGCTGATAAATTGTTTTTGAAGCGCGTTATGTGGTTTTGTCTAGTTTTGGAAATTTGTCATCCAGTTGGGAAGCAGTACAATACTATGTGTACCAGTCACACACCCTGGATAATGAATAGACCAGCAAAAAAAAAAACCCCAAATAAACCACGATTGGTTTGTGTCTGACTTGTGAACAGAAAAGAGGAATAAATCTCCAACTCATAGTATTCACAATGAATAATGCAACCTGTTTTAGCTGTAATTAGGTAATTTAATATCAGTTTTACAGTAAGGGGGTGGGGAATGTTAAAACACAGAATGATTTACACTAGGTCTCACAGCAAGTCAATTGGCCAGCACACTAGGCTCCCAGTTCTCTCCTCAAACCGCTAAACCACATTGCCATATGTGATGTACATACTGTATACAGCACCCACTAGAACTGACAAGGACAGCGAGATTATTTCTTTGTTTGGCCTGTGGGGTGAAAAAAACAAACAAAATAGTACATGGTGATTTGTGTGGGCCAGTTACCTTACAGGAAAAAAATTTGACTTGTTTATCCATTAGGATGATCTCACAACCCAAACTTTGCCTCTTATATTTTGTAGTCTGAGCGTACACTGTAATGGATAAAAATATAAAAAGACAAAGAAATTGTCAGTCCTTATTATAAATTTTTGCTAAATGTGATAGTAGGATGGTATTATTTTTCAGTTATTAAGTGCACTTGTTTTGGATGAAAGGTGCTAAATAAATGCAAAATATTAAATAGAGTGAGAAAATAATGCTATTTTCAATATAGTGTTTGCCACAGTTACTGTGGACCTGACTCTCACCCCTGCTCTGCTCTCTTTGTGCTGCTCAGGTGGCACAAAAAGAGCAGAAACTGGTTTCATCCCCCACACTCCAACTGGGGATTCCCTTGTTTGTTGTTCATTTATTTGCCGAGGGTGCCCAGTGGTGAGTGCAGCGCCAGCATAACTGGCTCCTATAGCAACGCCCCTGCAATTCGGGATTAGAGGGTAGACTCCAGAGAACTCCAGGTATTGTCATCTGGCAGACAGCCCCTAGGGATTGTTATCAGCTGATGGAATTCAGGTCAGTCCTCAGGGCAATTTAAACTCCTCCCATGCTGGCAGAGAGCCAGCTGGAGAATCGGGGTGCCTTAAGAATGGCACCCTAAGGGGAATATTAGGCATAGCAGAGAATCTGGATCTGTATGCTTACGCCCTGTGGTGGTGGTGGTTGAATCCCTGTTGCAGCCTTCACTCTGAGACCACCATCTTTCTGGCTGAGAAGGGCAGGCCACAAGTTACTTGAGAGTCTGTTGGATTTATCGCTTCATCAGCCAGTTGGAGTGCTGTTGAGCAGTGCAAGACACGCCCTTTGTGTGTGTGTATGGGGGGGGCGCGCACTGGCTCCTCAGCAAGAACAGGATTTAAGTTAGGGATAGAATTTTCAAAAGTGTCTTTGGGACTTAGAAGCCTAAATCTTACTGACATCCAATGAGATTAAGGCTTCTAAGTGTTGAAGTCACTTTGTAAAATAGGACTTAGGTTCCTGAGTCTCTTAGATGCTTTTGAAAATTTTACCCCCTGTCATGCGCATGCCCATATTGAGCAAACCTGAAGAGAGAGGGTAATTTGTAGACCCTGGCAGCTGAGAGTCTAGTTTTTCCCAAAGTGAGGTTTTACAGCATATAATCCGGGATGGACAAAACTTTTTGGCCTGAGGGCCACATCTGAGGAAATTGCATGCAGAGCCATGAATATAGGGTTGTGGGAGGGAGTGCAGGGTGTGAGAGGGGGTATGGTGTGCAGGAAGGGGCTCAGGGAAAGGAGTTGGGGCACAGGAGGGATGTGGGGTGTACAAGGAGGCTCAGGGCAGGGGGTTGGGTGCAGGAGGGGGTGTAGAGTGTGGGAGGGGGCTCAAAAGGGGTTAGGATGCAAGGTGTGGCAGGGGGCTCGGCACAGGGTTGGGGTGCAAGAGGGATGCATCAGGGGGTTGGGGTGCAGGAGTGGTGTGGCAGGGAGTTGGGGTGTGGAATGTAGGAGGGGCTTGGGGTGTGGGCTCCAGCCCGGCACCACTTACCTGGAGCAGCTCCGGAGTGGCAGCGGTGCGCAGTGGGGCTAAGACAGGCTCCACACCTGCCCTGGCCCCACGCTGCTCCTGGAAGCGGCTGGCACTATGGCTCCTGGGGGAGGGGAGGCAGAGGGCTCCGTGCACTGCTTTTGCCTGCAGGTACCTCCCCCAAAGCTCCCATTGGCCGTGGTTCCCCATTCCTGGCCAACGGGAGCTGCAGGGGGCGGTTCCTGTAGGCGAGGGCAGCGCACTGAGCCTTCTTCCCCCCTACTCCCTCAGGGGCCGTAGGGACATGGTGCCAGCCACTTCCAGGAGCAGTGCAGAGCTCGTGGCACCACCGGGGTGGCAATTCCACGGGCCAGATCCAAAGCCCTGATGGGGTTTCGGCTGTACTTTGCAATCCCCAATATATCTTTGCTTGCTTATTTCTTTGACAGATTAACTATTCAGACATATGTTTGAATTGTTCAAAACTGCGTGAAAACTCCTCTAACTGGGATAAAGAATGCGACTGTACTGTGCACGTCACACTGCAGGAAAATATGCTGGTAGGTAAATGTGTGAAACCAACCATAGACTAGAGTTCCTGTATTTCTGTATGTGTAAGAAGTAGAAATTTTGTCCTATAAATGACACTAAGCCAGTTTCTGAAGAGCTTTATGTCAATACCTTTCACAAACCTAAAGCCCCTTACATCCAAAATATGTGCCTTTACCATTGTTGTTATTCATTTTGGCAAATCCCATAAATTAAGCAAGATCAGGCTGTATAACATTTAAATTGGAGACCTCTCAGATGAAAGCAGATGCTGCAAGAAGTGCTGTAGATTCAAGAGGTGACTTCTCTTTCTTCTGAATCAGTAGTGAGTCAATGCCTTAGTAGGGACCCACTGCCACACCCTGGTGTTAGCTGGTACTGTGCAGCTGGGGTAGGATCTTCTTTCAGATGACACATAAAATTAAAGCCCTGGCCACTTTTGGTAAGTAAAACTCCTGTAGCTCTTTCCACAACTTTAGGGTTCTTCAGAGTGAAAGGAGCTGTAAAAGCAGTAGACATGAAAATCCTCCAGCTGTAAGAATGTGTCAAGGTTTGAAGAACATTTAAAATTAAAAGTAAAAATGTCAGTTTCCTATATTGCATGTACAAACTGGTACTTCTGCTGCTTGTATTAGATCAGGTCTGTAGATTCAAGACTCAAAATTTTCAAAAGGGCTAATGGGCTTGTCTACACAGCACTAAAGACAGGCCTATGGGGGTGTGAACTGCAGCATACTCTAGCATGATGCTCTCTACCTGGCCTATGTAGACGCTGATGGTGCAAACTAAATGGTACCTAGTGTGCATTAACATAATCCTGTAGACTACATCAGTGCAAGGTGTACAGTACTGAAGGCTGTTCCTGGGGCCCTTACAGCACTCTGCGGTTCACGCCCCCATTAACTGGTCTGTGGCACCATGCAGACAAGCCCTAAGTCTCTTTTCAAAAGGGATTTAGGAGCCAAAAGTCCCTAAGTCTCTTGAAAATAGGACTTAGGCTCCTAAGTATTTTTGAAAAATTTACCCTTAATCTACAGCACTCTCAGTGCAGCACCTTTCGCAAGTGCTAAATTCACTTTACATTTCTTTTTTTAAAAAAGCTGATAATTGAATTTAATAATCTTAACATATTTAGAAAACTGTGGGTCCAATCCTGCAACCTTTCCAAATAAAAAGACTGTGACCTCAATGGAACGACTCATGTTGTTTCATAGCACCTTCCATTCAGCGATGCCAAAGCAATGGGTGAGGGAAATGATGGTATTCTGTCCATGCTCCACCCACAAGTCCAAGATAAGTGAATGTTCTTCTTCGAGTGCTTGCTCATATCCATTCCAGTTAGGTGTGCGCACGCCGCGTGCACGTTCGTCAGAGAACTTTTACCCTAGCAACACTCGGTGGGTCGGCAGGTCGCTCCCTGGAGTGGCGCCGGTATGGCGCCTAATATATACGCCTGCCGGCCCGCCCGCTCCTCAGTTCCTTCTTACCACCCGTGTCGGTCGGTGGAACAGTGAAGCGCAGCTTAGCTGTTCTCCACCTCCCTAGCGATTCGCTCGTGCTTTATCTTTTTCGTGTATATAGTTTTTCTCTAGTTCTTTATTAATTACTGTTAGTATAGTTGTAGTTAGTGTATATAGTTTAAGAGGATCGGGGGTTCACCCCTTCTCCTCCCCCGGCACCGGGGCCCATGCCCGGTTCACCGGGCTTCAAGCCCTGTGCGACCTGCCGTCGACCGATGCCCACAGGAGACCCGCATGACTCCTGTTTAAAGTGCCTCGGCGAGGGCCATCTGTCGGACAAGTGCCATATCTGTAAGGCGTTCAAGCCCCGGACCAGAAAAGAGCGGGACTCTCGCCTAAAACAGCTCTTGATGGAGGCAGCTCTAACTCCTCCATCCTCGGCTCCGTCTCCGGCACCGGGAACAAGTGCTTCGTCTGCCCCGGCACTGGCGAAGACGCCTCGGCACCTTCCGTCACCGGCCCCAGTCCTCCAGCCGGCGCCAGTTCACTCTTCCCGAGGAGCAAGAACTCAGGCTCACTGCGGTTTACCTTTTTCGTCACACCACAGTATAAGCGCCGCATCCCAGGTCGTATTGCCCATGCAACCGCCAGCTGCCGCGGCTACCGCCTGCTCCTGCACCGTTCGATCTCCAGCCTCCCAAGGAGCCGTCGAGTCCAGTGCGCGACCAGTCCGCCGGCCACGCCTTTGGTTATGGCTCCACTCATCGATACGCCGGAAGACCTTCTCCACTGCGCGGCGACCTCAATGCCTTACAGAGCCTGAGCTGCCTCAACCCGCTACCACCATGTGCGGGTCATCCTCGCTGGGCCAAACCTGCCTGGGCGACCATGCGTCTCCGGCCACCAAGGAGCTCCGCCGGATCTGTTTGGGGCATCCCATGAACGTTCCGCGCTCCGCGGGCACCCGATCCACAGACTCCCACGCCGCTCGCGAGTCCCGGCACCGTTCCCTCCCGGTGACCGGTGTACTCGCGGCCGGCCAGATCCACGGTCCCCATCATACCGGCTGCACCGCTCCAAGACTCCCGCACGCCGAGGCCTCTCGCAGCCCGCTCCAGCATGTAATGTTCCGGCACATCTGGTCGACCTCCCGTCACCGCGACCTGGTCGTAGGTCCCCGTACTCTGCTCTCCATACCGCCACGGCCTCCGGTACTTTCGCCCGGCACTGCGCAAAGGGACGCAAAAGAATACTGGTCAGTCTGCCTTCAGTCTTCCCCCGGGCCATTTCCCCGTCACACGTCTCCGACTGCCCGTAGCGCGACAGCGCGTCCTATGGAGGATCAGAACATCTCAGGCTCCCAATCAGGACCATGGGGCCACCGCAGTGGTCCTTTTGGACACTTCTGGGCCGACCACCAAGCCCAGGGTGTGAACACATCGGGCCATCGCGCTCGGGTTCAATTGAAACACCGGCCACCGGAGGCCCACAGTACAGTAGACACCCACTGCCTTGATCGGAGACGGGGGCTATACAGGCTCCAGAACAACATGATGTTCCGGAGGTGAAAAGGTCACAGGATGAGCCACGTCCAGGCGAGCCCGCTCATTCCCAGGGTTGCCGTCATCATCTCCTCCGGATGAGGCGGTAGCGGGCACGATCCTCGTCGGGGGGGGCCCCCGCATACTCATCTGGCGCACAGGACATGGTGCCGCAGCGTAGCGCCAAAATTATCACTCGGAGCTCTCGGACAGGGAGGAAGCCTGAAGTGGGAGGACCAGTCTGGTCAGCATTCCTTCCTCAGCGGAACGCCTACCAGGGTGGCTCTCCTATCAGCATCCATCCAGGCCAGAGCCGAACGACACATCCTGGCAAATCTCCCAGGTCCATTCCACCGACGCCAAGGGAGTGGAAATAAAATACATGGTGCTTCCAAGGGGCTCCAATACCTGTATTGTGCACCAGCCTTGCCTCGTTGGTTGAGTGGACAGTTGGTCAACGAGCAGATAAAAAAAGCCCGCCCACGGACAACAAGCCCCCGCGCCAAAGCAGCGAGCCAAACCATGGACTTGTTCGGGCCGAAAAAGATTACTCTGCTGGAGGGCTTCAGCTCCGTGTGTGGCGAACTCAAGCAAGGCCCCTTAAGCCGATACCCTGTAACACGGGTAGTGGTCCGGCAAACCGCGAGCTATGCCCACAGACTTCCGTAGGAGTTCATCAGCCCTCCTCGAGGAGGGGGAAAAGCTGTTGGCCAGAACCTCACTGCCAAGCCTCGCTGGATACGGCAGATCTGGACGGCTAGAACGGGTCGTTCTCGGCAATAGCATGTGACTCATATTCCTGCCTGTTTATAAGTATACCGGCCGCTACCGCCTGAGTTGCATGCACACCATACAGGACTTGCCATTTGATGGAACAAGGTCTTTTTTTCGCAAACGACAGATCCCCAGTATCTACAGAGTCCTGAAGGAATAACCGGTTATCCGGCGCCTCTCTGGCATTGCCATACCCCTCAATACTCAAAGACGTCGTTTCCGCTCTAACCCCAGCGCCCCTCTACCCAACTCTCCGCCTCCGCAGCGAAACTTATTGGGACCGCAGAGCAATGTTCGTTATCAACCGACCAGATGGCAATCAGGCCCTCCGCCCGCTGTGGAGGCAACAATGCCCGTCGTGCCAATTACGTACATTTGGGACCCAAGTCCAACTTATTTGAAGAGCGCCCCCGGAGAGCCAGCGCGCGTACCAATTCCTCCCCCTCCCTTCCTCAGGATCCCACTCCATTTTTCCAACCGCCTTTCCTCCTTCCTCTGCGTCGCCTCCATCGCCTAACTACGCGATCGCTGGTGCGTCCTGCGACGGTGGAACTTGGATACCGTTCCGATTACTCTATCTCTGCCTCCCTCCCCCGCCCTCCCTCCTCTCCCGTCCCTCCTTCGAGGCGACCCCTCTCACACCAACTCCCGCCCCCATCCTTACAGGAGGGTCCACAAGCATAAACCCTCTCGATACGGAGCCATAGAGAAGAACGGCGTACCGGGAGGAGCTAAAGGGCAAGCGGGCTTCTATTCTTTTTTATTTATTATTTTTTCGAATTTTTTTTTTTCATTTTGTTCTTTTTTTTTAAATTTGTCTTTTTGCATATTTTTACCGTTATTTCCTGCATCCCACAAGGCAAAAGGGGGGGTATCGCGCACCTGGGGGGGTAGACCTACGCGAGCTGAACAGGTTCATCAAGAATTCAAGTTCGCATGGTGTGCCTGGGGACCATCATTCCCTCCCTGGATCCCGGCGATTGGTACGCCGCTCTCGACATGAGGACGCATACTTTCATATTGCAATTTACCCTCCCCAAGGAGGTATCTGCGCTTTGTGGTGAATCAAGTTTCATTACCAGTTCACTGTCCTCCTCTTGGACTTTCGTTGGCCCCCCGGGTCTTCACGAAATGTATGGCGGTTGTCGCCGCTTCCCTCCGCTGTCGTCGGATTTACGTGTTCCCCTACCTCGACGACTGGCTTATCAGGGGAACCTCAAAGGCTCAAGTCGCCGGCCACCTCGACACCATAAGGGAACTGTCGCAAGTCTGGGCCTGATCGTCAATCTGGACAAGTCCACACCTGGTGCCCACGGAAAGGATAGAATTCATCGGGGCTGTGCTGGACTCCATCCTTGCGACAGCCAGCTTGCCCCCGCACTGGTTTCAAGCCATAGTCTCCCTGGTCCAGAGCCTGCAGAGGTTTCCCACTACCCTCCGCCCGTACTTGCCTGGCCCCCTCTGGGACACATGGCCGCATGTGTTCCTCGTTGCAAAAAGTATGCAGACTGCGAATGCGCCCGCTACAAGTCTGACTCGCTTCAGTCTACCGACCGAACAGGGACGCCTTAGACATGATTGAAATATTCCACCGGGGGTCCTCAGCTCCCTCGACTGGTGGAAAGAGTCACCGCTGGTGTGTGCGGGCCTGCCCTTCCCCCCCCCCCCCCCAGCCCTCCGTGTTCCCTAACAACGGACGCATCTGCGCTGGGCTGGGGCGCACACCTGGGGCCTCGGCGCACCCAGGGCCTTTGGTCACCCCAAAGAGCTGACTCTTCATATCAACGTCCGAGAGCTCAGGGCAGATCACACCTGGCGTGCCAAGCGTTCCTCAGCCACCTAAAGGCCGTTGTGTTGCAGTATTCACGGACAACACACAGCCATGTATTATATCAACAAGAGCAGGAGGCACAAAGTCATTTCCCCCTGTGTCAGGAACGATCGACCTGTGGGAACTCCGCGCTGCTGACTGTGGATCCTCCATATACCATCTTCCATAAGGACAAGGTGCAGCTGCGACCCACCTGGCATTCCTCCCCAAAGTCGTCTCCGCCTTTCACATGAACCAGGACATCTTTCTGCAGTGTTCTTCCCAAAGCGCGCACGCATCGAGACAAGAACAACGACTCCATACCTTAGACGTCCGAAGGGCTCTCGCGTTCTACATTGAGCGGACCAAGCCCTTCCGTCATTCGCCGGAGCTCTTTGTGGCAGTGGCGGAACGTATGAGAGGCAGGGCAATCTCCTCTTAGCGCATTGCCGTCTTGCGTCACGTCATGTATCCGAGCTTGCTATGACTTGGCTCAAGTCCAGCCGGGCCATCTCAACGCCCACTCTACGCGAGCTCAGGCCTCGTCTGCTGCTTTCTTGGCGCATAGTTCCTGTGCAGGAAATCTGCCGTGCGGCCACCTGGTTGTCTGTCCACCTTTGCGAACCATTACGCATTGGTCCAGCAATCTAGGGACGATGCCGCCTTCGGCTCAGCGGTCTTGCATTCCGCAATTCTCTCTCCAACCCCACCGCCTAGGTAAGGCTTGGGAATCACCTAACTGGATGGATATGAGCAAGCACTCGCAAGAAGAAAAGACGGTACTCACCTTTGTAACTGTTGTTCTTCGAGATGTGTTGCTCATATCCATTCCACACCCGCCCTCCTTCCCCACTGTCGGAGTAGACGGCAAGAAGGAACAGTGAGGAGCGGGCAGGCCGGCAGGGATACATATTAGGCCCATGAGGCGGCCGCCACTCCAGGGGGCAACCTGCCGGCCCACCGAGTGTTGCTAGGGTAAAAGTTCTCCGACGAATGTGCACGCGGCGCGCGCACACCTAACTGGAATGGATATGAGCAACACATCTCGAAGAGCAACAGTTACAAAGGTGAGTAACCGTCTTTTTTTGCTAAAATAATCAGCTGAAATGTAGTTAACACCACATCCATCTGGCTGTCCGCCCCTGTCTCCCCTGGTATTTTTTTTCAAAAGTTTGTAACAATGACCTCTTTTGTTTATGCTCTCCTCATCCTGTGTTATTCTCCTTTGAATTCTAGGGTGATGTTTTTATGTACTATCGTCTGCAAAACTTTTACCAGAACCACCGTCGGTATGTCCTCTCCAGAAGTGATGCACAATTGCTGGGTCAAGATGTAAACGTAAGTGTATTAACTATTGTTACAACATCAATATTTTCATCAGGTGAGGAGGCTCTTGGTGTGTAGTTCTCTGGTTCTCTAGTACTACACCTGCCTCTGGGTCCTTCTGCCAGTTTTTGTGGTTTGACAACATTTACCTTTTTTATTTTTTTACTGTTTCTCCTCTGTTGCTGTGTAACCTTAGATCACCAGAGCGCCTCCTGGGGTCTCCTGTTGCAACATGGCCCCTCTATTTCCACTCCAGGGTAGTCTGTGATTATAAACCACAGTTGGGCCCAAAAGTGCATAAAAAAAGCCAGAGCTCAATATTTTTATTCCTCTGTTTCTTTGAATTCGGAGCACTAGACCTGGCCATCTCATTTGTGGGGAATAGAAAATGTGGTCAGCTGCAAGGGGTTGAGCTCCCTTTCTTAACTCCTTGAGGTTAGAAGGCACTGTAAACTTTTCTACTAGCATCTCCCACTTGTAACAGTTCAGAGGTGCTGCAAAGCTTCTGTATTTAATACAGAAGCAACAGTCACAAATTGTAACTCTGATAAACAATTTGGTTGTCTTAGAAGCTATAGCCTGCGTGTGCAAACAGGGAAGCAGACTGACTTCAATGCCTGGAAAAGAAGTTTTTATAAGAATGTGCTGTTGAGGTCTACAGATCACAAGTGCTGAGAATTATCAGCAATATCATGAGTAGTTGGATTTTATTGAAGGTTTGCTAGCAGTTTTAGACCCAATCTACACGAGTTGGGGACACGGCTACAAGACAGCTCTCCCAGGGAACAGATGGCACCTAGCCATTTTTTTACACATGTCTTCAATCCATGGTAAAAGCTTAGATACGTCCAACGTTTTGGTAGAGTTTGGGGATGCAGTTAAATGTCCTGTCTATACTGAAAAATGGAACCATGTTGTAACTGGGTCGGGGAATATGTCGTTGTAACTGGTTGTAATTGTTATTTGTTATTCTAGTCTAGGTAGGCTCTAAGATCCTCTTTGTGTGACCACCTTTATTTTAAAAAGTGACGAAGTGCTGAGCACTCACCCTTCGAATGCCAGGCCCCTTTAAGAGGACTCAAATGGAGTACCGACAAAGTGAGGCAACCAAAACCATTTGTTTGAACAGATCAGCCTGCAGTTACAGCAGTGTTAAGGCACACAGTTATAACATCATTGCAGCCCAGCTGTGTTATAGCATGGACTTGCATTCCAGTGCAGATGGGACAAAAATCTCTTTTAACCTGTTAACAGACCTAAGCTGGTCTTTCAGTGTTGCAACCACTTTCTTATATGTAAAATATGAATATAACAGAAAGAAAGAAAGATAGATTAGAGAAAACAAATCTCTATTGTTTTCAGTATGTTTAGTTTCCGCATAAACGGTTTCCCCTGTATAGTTAGTTGGTTTTCCCTGCTTGTGTGGATCTGTCACACAGCAACGGTCTGTCTCTGCTGGGAAGTATGCTACCAGCAGCTGTGTAGACACTAGACCTCGGCAGATATGCCTCACTCCAGTCTCATTCTATTTGAGCCCATCTCTAATGTGACAGGAAAGCACTGGCAACTCCTAGCACTCTTAGGTGTTTGGTGGTTTTCTTTTTGGGTTTTTTTGGGGGGGGTTGTTTGTTTTTTTTAAAGAAGGAAATAAGAGTAAAAGATTGACCAAACAAATGTTGATCAGGAAAAGACATTTCTAATTGTCCTTTGACCTTGGGTTCAGATTCAGAACAGCAACTGTGACCCTTTCACAACTTATCCAAATGGAACTCCAGTGGCTCCATGCGGTGCCATCGCGAACAGTCTGTTCAATGGTAAGTACCTTCCTCATCTGATTTATTCACCTGCACAGATGTAACCAATTTAAATATCTCTGTGCCCTTGAGACCTCACAGAGCCCCATCTAAGTGCTGATCCTTGCATGTTCTCTGCATGTCTGATCCTTGCATCTCTGTCTGTCTGTCTCTCTCATATATGGATGTTAAACCGTTTGACAGTGTGGCCAAAGTGGATATGGCCCCTACAAGCTGCACTGCAATGACTCCACTTACATTACTAAACTCGGTGAAACTCCATGTGAGTGCAGGGGTCCACCTCCATGATCCAGTTACAGGATTGGGGAACTGAGTATCCTAGAAAAAGAGGAAGACTGTAATCTACAGACTTGATCCTAGCTTTACAACAAGCTATTGGGTGGGCCTAGAAAACTCAGCTTCCGCTTTCTTAGGGTGACTGGCTTAAAAGTGTGTGGCACATTCTTGAAATGGAAAATCTGATCTAGGCTTGGTCTACACAAACAGTTGCACTGTTTTAACTAAAGTTGTGTTTCTAAACTGATGCAAACCCCTCTGTGGACATACTTATATTGGCTTAATAATCCTGACTTATAGTGATTTAACTTGTCAGTCAATTTACATGTGCAAGCTAAACTGCTATAACCAGTTTTAAACCAACATAAGGCCAGATCTGCACATCAGTGGCTTTTGTACAAGCACAACTACATTGATTAGAGAATCTAATCTTTTTTTAACCAATATAGTTCTACTGATACAGCAACTCTAGCGTGGATGCAGCTATGCCAATATAGCTGCTCCGCTTCTCACAACTTCAGTGTGTAGATACAGCCTCACTCTCATGAAGACAAATCAAAATGTTTCTTCAAGACATTGACTCACTGGGTTATAACTTTACTTCAAAAAAAAAGGGGGGAGGGCATATATACAGCAAGATAACTTTCTCCCTGTAAAATCCGGGGGGAGACAAGGCAGAGGTAGTTTTTACCTCGATGTTGCTAGCTGAGGTCAACACTAAACCGTCCACCTGGAGTTTTCCTCAAAAAATACGGTGAGGTAAAAACTACCTGTCCCTTGTCTCCCCCAGGATTTTACAGGGAGAAAGCTATCCTGACATTGTTCTCAGATGCTGACAAGCGAATTAATAAAGAACTACAGTTTTCAGGTTTAAAAAAAAAGAAACTAGTTTAAGGTTGTAGCTACTTGTCACATTATTTCTTTCCATATTTTCTCAATGTAGACAAAGATGCATGTTCTGTTCCATGAAAATGAAGGGGTGGTGCATGACTCTAGTACACTTTCCCTTAGTTTCTTTTTGGATGTTGGAAAAGATGCTTAAAGGAAATTGCTGGTAATAAGTTACAAAGGCTCTTCAGCCTACAGCAGCTTCAGTTAACGAATCTTCTTCATACATCTTTGACATTTGATTTTTGCATATTATAGAACTTGCTTCAGAAATGCAAGTGGAGACTTCAAACCCCAGCAAGTAGGATCACATTCACTTCAGTTATACTACCTAACAAAATCCAAGGCAGGGGTAAATAGGTGATGCAAGGAGAATTTCCAGTAGGGATATGGTCAGCTTTTAAAACTTCCAAGGGTGCTTTTACTCAGGAAATTTAAATGATCCTTTACTTGTGAGGCACATAGAATGTTTACATCAGGGGTAGACAACCTATGGCATGGGTACCAAAGGCAGCACATGAGCTGATTTTCAGTGACACTTACACTGCCTGGGTCCTGGCCACCGGTCCAGGGGGGCTCTGCCTTTTAATTTCATTTTAAATGAAGCTTCTTAAACATTTAAAAAACCTTATTTACTTTACATACAACAATAGTTTAGTTATATATTATAGACATATAGAAAGAGACCTTCTAAAAACATAAAATGTATAACTGGGCACGCGAAACCATTAAATTAGAGTGAATAAATAAGAATCGCACCCCACTTCTGAAAGGTTTCTGACCTCTGGTGTACATAATGCAGTAATGATAAAACCCTCTCCCAGTCTTTTCTTTGTTTGTTCACAGGGACTCACTCTCTCGGTCTCTCTCTCTCTCTCTCTCTGGGTATGTCTACACTACAGGATTATTCTGATTTTACATAAAACCGGTTTTGTAAAAACAGATTGTATAAAGTCAAGTGCACGCGGCCACACAAAGCACAAAAATTCAGTGGTGTGCGTCCATGTACTGAGGCTAGCGTCGTTTTCTGGAGCGTGGCACTGTGGGTAGCTATCCCGTAGCTATCCATAGTTTCCACAGTCTCCCCCACCCATGGAATTCTGGGTTGAGATTCCCAATGCATGATGGGGTAAAAACATGTCGCAGGTGATTCTGAGTAAATGTCATCACTCAACTCTTCTCCGTGAAATGAAAGCAACGGCAGACAATCATTTCGCACCCTTTTTCCCTGGATTGCCCTGGCAGACGCCATAGCATGGCACACCATGGAGCCCGTTTTGCCTTTTGTCACGGTCACCGTGTGTGTACTGGATGCCGCTGACAAGAGGCAGTACTGCAGCGCTACACAGCAGCATTCTTTTGTCTTGCAAGGTAGCAGAGACGGTTATCAGTCATTCTGTACTGTCTGCCGTGCCATTGTAATTGGCGATGTTGGTTATCAGTTGTTCTGTACCATCTGCTGCTGTCATGGGTGCTCCTGGCTGGGCCATCGCTGAGGTCAGCCGGGGGTGCAAAGACAAAAATGGAATGACTCCCAGAGAACCAGGGTACCAGAGAACCAGAGAGCACAGCCGCTCCATGTCAGATCCCGCAGAAATGATGAGCTGCATGCCATTCTAGGGGGGTCCCTGCAACAACCCACCCGTTGCTTCCCTCCTCCCTTAACCCTCCTGGGCTACCATGCAGTGTCCCCCATTTGTGTGCATGAAGTATATAAAAGAATGCAGGAATAAAAAAACACTGACTTTTTAGTGTAGATAAATGAGGGGGAAGGCAGCCTTCAGCTGCCGTGATAGTCCAGGCAGGACATTAAATGGTGGGGGGGAAAGGAGCCCAGCATCCTGCTGCTATGATAGTCCAGGCAGTACAGAATCTTTTCTTTAGACATGAAGGGGGGCGGGGCTGATGGAGCTCAACCCCAGTTGCTATGATGAGGACGGTTACCAGTCGTTCTGTACTATCTGCCGGGAATGGCCGGGAGTCTTCCTATTTTTAACCAGGTGCCCCTGGCCGACCTCACCTGAGGCCAGCTAGGAGCACTCACGGGCTGACGACGAGGACGGCTACCAGTCATTCTGCAGCTGTACCATCTGCCACCGGGGAAGGGAGAGGAGAGGATGCTGCTGCATCAAATGCTGCAGCACCGTGTCTACCAGCAGCATGCAGTAGAACATACGGTGACATTGAAAAAAGTCAAAAGAAACGATTTTTTCCCTTTCTTCACGGGGTGGGCAGGGCTGGTAAATTGATGAGATATACCCTGAACCACCCCGGACAATGGTTTGACCCTACAGGCACTGGGGACTCAGCCAAGAATGCAAATGCTTTCAGAGACTGTGGGGACTGTGGTTTACCTGGAGTCCTCAGTCCTCCCTCCCTCCCTCCATGAGCATCCATTTGATTCTTTGGCTTTCCATTACGCTTGTCACGCAGCACTGTGCTGTGGACTCTGTATCATGCCTGGAGATTTTTTCAAATGCTTTGGCATTTCGTCTTCTATAATGGAGCTCTGATAGAACAGATTTGTCTCCCCATACAGTGATCAGATCCAGTATCTCCCGTACTGTCCCTGCTAGAGCTCTTTTTGGATTTAGGACTGCATCGTCACCTGTGCTGATCAGAGCTCCACGCTGGCAAACAGGAAATGAAATTCAAAAGTTCGTGGGGCTTTTCCTGTCTACCTGGCCAGTGCATCTGAGTTCAGATTGCTTTCCAGAGCGGTCACAATGGTGCACTGTGGGATACTGCCCAGAGGCCAATACCGTCGATTTGCGGTCACACTAACCCTAATCCGACATCGCAATACCAATTTCAGCACTACTCCTCTTCTTGGGGAGGAGTACAGAAACCAGTTTAAAGAGCCCTTTATATCGATATAAAGGGCCTTGTGTGGATGGGTGCAGTGTTAAATCGGTTTAACGCTGCTAAAATCGGTATAAACGCGTAGTGTAGACCAGGCCCCTCTCTCTCTTTAAGGTTTCACTTGGTCAGGTTGACTACTGGAGTGACTGCTGGAAGTTGTAGACAGTTAATAACATGTATTACTTTGGCTCTCCCTGCAGATTCTATTCAACTTTTTTACTATCTTAACTCATCCACTGCTATCGAAGTCCCATTGCTGAAGAGTGGAAATAGTTGGTGGTCAGATAAAAATGTGAAATTTCGGAATCCAACATCATATAATCTCTCTTCTGCATTTGCAGGTAAGAATGATTCCACTGCCATGCCTTATTATAAAAGTCTTTCTTCTGTTTGTGGAAGTCTCCTGAGACAGGTACAATCTCCAGGAGATGGGTCTATGTGTTCTTCCCGATGACAGGTAACTTATCCAGGGGAAACACTGTGAGAGCAACCTCACGAGACCACCTCCAACTTTTCAGTGGGAAAATATGCCACACGTAGGGAGGAGACTATGATGTTATGAAGAGAAAAAGATGTTCTAGAAGGTCAGGAGAGTGAAGCCCCACTACTTTCCTCACCATCCTCACCCACTAAAGGTCTTGGGCAAAAGGAGTTAACCAAGTGGAATCACCTCCTTGTTCCATCTTTAAATATATATTCATTAGCACTGTTTTGTTATTACCATTAGTTTGTATTGTAGTAGACTATAGTAGCCCCAGTCATGGACCCAGGACTCCATGGTGCTAGGTCCTGTGCAAACACAGAACAAGAAAACAGTTCCTGTCCCTTAAGAAGTAACAATCTAAGTAGTATCAATATTCTTCTAAATATTGTAGAAAGATTTTCAAATGAACGACAAATAGGATGCATATGTTTACTGCTCTTTTAGTGCTTTTTGTTGGTATACAGAAAGAATCGATGCATAAAAATGAAAAATAAAGGTGAACAATTACATGCAGAGGGAAAGTTGTCTTATAATTAGAGTGAGGTACTATTCCTGTACAAGTTGCTTTGCCTCTCCTGCACTGGTTTCCCCATCTATAAAATGAGGATAATACTTTTTACCACAGGGATGTTCTGACGTTCAGTTTGTTAATGTCTGAGAGGTGATCTGAGATCTTTGCTCTGTGTCTTGTGAATATTGGACAGAACCTCTGTCTGATCTGTATTCTTGGTTAAACATCAGAAACCCAGAAGGATTAAATAATTTAACTACCTATCTTAGCAGCGTTCTAAATGTTGATTGCTCATCCCTATTCTCCATCTTCCTCCCCAGGAACAACAAGGCCTCCTTACTGGCAAAAACCAGCTTATTTACTGGATGAGGAGGATGAAAGGAACAATGGTTATATAAACGATGACTTTATCATCTGGATGCGGGTGTCAGCCTTTCCCACATTCAGAAACCTTTACCGTCGTCTCAGCCACACCAACCAGTTTGCTGATGGTCTCCCAGCAGGGAATTACACCTTCCACATTACCTACAGTATCCTTTCATCATGTCCAAGGTACTCCTTAATTTTTAAGCAGGTAAAAAAAAGAGATGCCTGCTAGTATGGTGGCTTGCCAGTAATACAGCATAAAACCTGAGGGAGATTTAGTTTGGGTGGAATCCCTGGATTTCCTGCAGCCAGTGCTGGTGCAGTTAAGACATGTCTCTTAAATGCCCTATATCAGGCCATGTGACACTAGATCTAACTTCTGAGGCAACTGCTTGCCTGAACTTTGGCTGGAAGCAAAGCCTGGCAGTGCCAGCTTTGGTAGAGCTGCTGGAGAATTAAAAAGGCTTAGACTGTATCCACACAGCATAACTTGGGGGTGAATTTATACTGATATAGTTATACTGCTATCCCTTCCAGTGTGGACATACTTAGGGCATGTCTACACTGGAGTCAAGGGTGTGAATGGCAGCTTGTGTAGAGATGTCTGCATTAGTGGCACTATAGCTAGCTCATTGAAAACAGAAGCGAGAAGGCTGTGGGGTAGGCTTCAGCATGGGGTACATTAGCGAGTACATATCCTGGGAGTCAGGCAGGCTTGTGGAGCCCATGCTGAAGACTGTGCCATGGCATCTTCCCTTTTGTTTTTAGTGAGCTAGCTAGAGTACAGCTAGCATAGGGACAATTACACGAGCTGCCGTTAACATCACTGGCTGCAATATAGATGTCCCTTATTCTACTACAAGATGGCTATTTTCCAGCTCAGCTGATAGCAGTGGCTGTCAGTCTTTCCAGATGACTGTGCCCCTTTCAGGAGTCTGATTTGTCTTGTGTACCCCCAAGTTTCACCTTACTGAAAAACTATGTGCTTACAAAATCAGACATAAACATACAAAAATGTCAGAGCACACTGTTACTGCAAAATTGCTTCCTTTCTCATATTTACCATATAATTCTAAACTAAATCCATTGGAATGTAAATATTGTACTTACATTTCAGTGTAGAGTATATAGAGCAATATAAACAAGTCATCATCTATATGAAATTTGAGTTGGTACTGACTTTGCTAGTGCTTTTTATGCAGCCTGTTGTAAGACTAGGAAAATATCTAGATGAGTTGATGTATCCCCTGGAAGACCTCTGCGTACCCCCAGGGGTACACGTACCTCTGGCTGAGAACCACTGGGCTAGATGTTTAAGAGCCACTGGCTTATGTTGCTTGTGAAAGGTTTTAAATTAAACTGAATAAAAATATCCACACATGGGGTTATATCTGAATAACTATTTTGGCATAAATGGTAAAACTCTCCCAAGGGGGCACTTAGGGATTAATAATAAGAATTTTAGATATACGTTGGGGACGCATCAGTTGGGAGTGACGGAGGAGGAGAAGGACCTCGGGGTATTGGTTGATAGCAGGATGACTATGAGCCGCCAATGTGATATGGCTGTTAAAAAAGCAAATGCGGTTTTAGGATGCATCAGGCGAGGTATTTTCCAGCAAAGGAGAAGGTGGTGTTAGGCCGTATACTACGGCCTGGTGAGACCCCACCTGGAATATTGTGTGGCAGTTCTGGTGTCCCATGTTTAAGAAGGAAGAATTAAACTGGAACAGGTTCAGAGACCGGCCTACTAGGATGATTCCGAGGGAAATGGAAAATCTGCCTATGAAAGGAGACTCAAAAAGAGCTTGCCTTGTTTAGGCCCTGGCCAAAAGAAGCTCCCGGGGGATAATGCTTGCTCTAAATATAAAATATCAGGGGGATTAAGTTACGGGAGGAGAGGAATTATTTAAGTTAGTCTAATGTAGGCACGAGACGAATGGGTACAAACTGGAATATTAGGAGTTTAGACTTGAAATTACGAAGGTTTCTAAACCATTAGGGGAGTGGAAGTTCTGAAACAGCCCTTCCCGAGGAAGTAGTGGGCAAAAGACTTATCTGGCTTTAAGGTTAAGTCTGATAAAGTATATGGAGGATGTTATGATGGAATAGTTATTTGGGCAATTGATCTTGATTAATCGGCAGATATAGTCTGCTCAATGGTCTGTGAGGGGAGTGTTGGATGGGAATGGGAAACTGGGTTACTGCAGCAGATTTCTTCTTGGTGCTAGCTGGTGAGTCTTGCCCATCATGCTCAGCGGTTTAGTCTGATGCCATATTTGGGGTCGGGAGGAAATTTTTCCCTCCAGGGGGATTGGCAAGAGGCCCTGGAGGTTTTCGCCTTCCTCTGTAGCGTGGGGCATGGGCGCTGCTGGTGATTCTCTGCAGCTTGAGGTCTTTCAAGTCACAATTCTGAGGGATTTCAATAACTCAGTCAATGGTTAGGGTTGTTATAAATGTGTTATGGGGGGTTTTTAAGGGGGGGGGGGGGGGGGGTTTTTTTGGTGGGGCCCCCCCCTGGCCCCCTGTTTGCAGGGAGGTCCAGACTAGATGATCATATTGGTCCCTTCTGACCTATGAGTCTATGAGTCTATGTAGACAAGGCCTTAGATGAATACACGTGACTCAGAATTGAGAGGTGGTGATGCAACAAGAACATTATGTGGAGTGTCCTCATATCAGAGACTGAATTGTCAAGGAAAGTGCTAAAAGGTTTTTCAGTACAATAACACCCAAAAAGCTAATTTTCCAGTAATTTTTGCAGGCTGCCTTTAAATATTATGACGCAGCTTCAGTGCAGTACATAGCTATATGAGGATGAATCTGACATCATATTAATAAAGAATCGAATGTATTTCAATAATTTTGCTAAGACTGTAGATGCACATGATGTGTGTGAGTTTCTTACCCTCACCCAGCCATTTTGGGGGTTGTGCAGCCGCTGGTAACAAGAGGCAAGGGGATACAGAATAGTTAAAAGCACCATAAAAGACTTTTACAACAAATGCAAAAATCACCCCCTTGTGTACTTTGAAGAGTATTTTCTGAACACACCTTACTGTACATTTCATCCTGATTGTTAATTAAACTTTAACATGGCCTAATCAGATTTCCCTGTTGCCAAATTCAAAGGGAAAAAGCAGGTGGTTCTCTCAACCATCACATGGAGTGGAGGGAGTAACCTCTTCCTGGGAATTGCCTACACGGTTTCTGGTGCGGTGATAGTGTTGGCAGGTTTTATCATAACTGCAATTCACTTAAAACTCAGAAAACAGAAAACATACTTTCAGAGAGAACCCAAATTACATAGCTTTCTGAATATACATAAAGGTGCACCTTTGAGCAAGGGATGTGGGGAGAATGGACCTTTCACACTGTCCTCCTAGCGGTGGAGACATTTCAGTCATGGTATGGATTTGGTAAACACAAAAGTGTTACGAGCAAGGTGATGTTTTTTCATAACCCAAAACATATACAATCTGATCAGCTTGGCTTGGTTTATGGTCTTCTTAGCATATGAATTACATAGAAGTAAATTTTCCCTTAGTGACTACCCATCAAGGTCTGAGATGAGCATCAGTAAGAGAAATCTTAATTTTAGAACTACAAACTAGATGGTATTGAACACAATTACTAGGCCAAACCTCAAGGTCCTTACTCAGTTTTTACTAAGTCCTTACTCAGGCAGAACTCCTATTGTCTTCACTGAGAGTTTTCCATGAGTAACAACTGATGCCCTGATCTAACACTTAGGCATCAGGTATTCTCACTGAAATCAGTGGAACTATTCATGTGCTTGAAGTTACATGCAAGCTTAAGGGTCAAATTTTAAAGGTATTTAGGTGCTTAACTCACATTGATTTCAGTGGGAGTTAGGTGCCTTTAAAAATCTGGTCCTAAGAGCTTTGCTGCATCAGTGCCTGAGTAAAGACCTAGAGATTTGTTCCCCTGGGAGCATACCCTGGATATTAGGGGTGGGAGAGTCTCTCACTTAAGTGAATGGGGTTGGGTAGAGTTCAATCCTCACTGAATGCATTTAAACCTTCTTTGCTGCTGTTCAGCTGAAGACCGTTTTCTGCAAGGCTGGAGTAAGAGGACAGCAGTGTGGTGATTTACATTTTACAGGTTAACCTTGTGATAGAAAAGCTAAAGTTTAGACTCTGTGAAAAGAAGAAATAGGACTAAAACATAAACATGACCATTTAAATGTCAGCATTAACTATTTCACTGCTGATCACTTCAGCAGAAACATTTAGCTAACATGATTAGGCCACAATCCCAAATTGTCTCCTACTCTACCCCTGTGCCAAAAGCTCCAGCTGTCTCTCCTACACTGTCGCCAAGACCTCCAACTTCTTACCAGACAACTTCTATGGCATTGTCAATAGAAAAGCAGACAATTTGAAAATATGGGGCAGGATAAACTTAATTTAATGTAATCTACAAATAAATACTGAGACTGCTTAATTGTATCATTTTCATGGTTAGTTAACTTATAAACCTCAGTTTTTAAAAATGTAAATAGAATTTCCAGTCTGTCGCAGAATCTAGGGAACTTTGCTGCAGAATTTAGATCAAGTTTGCTGTGGAGTACATGGATGATTATGGGGGTCGGGTGGGGGGTTCATTATGAAAGTGCATATGAAATTAAAACTAATATTCCTTTACTTAACATGAGTTTCTGTGCTCGCTATTTTATACTGATTTATAAATGCCCCAAAATTAAAAAAACAAAACAAAAGAAATCAACATTGATCTTCAGAGCCCTTTACATACATTAACTAATACTCCCAGCACCTTGTGAAATAGCCGTTAGCCTTATTGTAGAAATGGGGAAGTTGAGGCAAAGAGAGATTTAGGGTACAATTTTTGAGAGCATCTAAGTCACATTTTCAAAAGTGATTTAGGCACTTAGGAGTTTACGGATGGGTCAATGCTTAAAATGCTGTAGTGGCACAGCTGCACCAGTGCAGATGAACCATTGTGGAGGGTCAGAGAAGATGCTTCTATGCCAACAGGAGATCGTCACCTCTCAGGGTGTGTCTTCATTATGAAATTAGGTCGATTTGATAGAAGTTGATCTTTAGCAACCAATTTTATACAGTCGATCGTGCATGTCCCCACTAAGCGCAGTAGGTCGGTGGAGTGCGCCCTCAATACTGTGGCTAGCATCGACTCATGAAGTAGTGCACTGTGGGTAGCTATCCCACAGTCCGTGCTGCCCATTGGAATTCTGGGTTAAGTTCCCAATGCCTGATGAGGCAAAAACATTGTCGCATGTGGTTTTGGGTACAGGTCGTCAGTCTCCTCTCCCTCCTTGGAAGCAACAGCAAACAATCATTTCATACCTTTTTTCCTGGGTTATCCGTCAGACGCCATAGCACAGCAAGCATGGAGCCCCCTCAGCTGTACACTACTTTTGTGAGCATTGCAACCACCTTGTGCATTATCCTGCAGTATGTTTAGAGCCTAGCTAGGAGCCGCCAGCACGAGGACGATTGTGATGAGGACATGGACACAGACGTTCTTGAAAGCATGGGATGTGGCAATTGGGACATCATGGCGGCAGTGGGGCATGTTAAAACAGTGGAATGCCAATTCTGGGCCCAGCAAACAAGCACAGACTGGTGGGACCGCATAGTGTTGCAGGTGTGGGATGATTCCCAGTGGCTGCGAAACTGTCACATGCATAAGGCCACTTTTGTGGAACTTTGTGAGTTGCTTTCCGCCACCCTAAAGCGCAGGAATACCAAGATGAGACCTGCCCTGACAGTTGAGAAGTGAGTGGCAATAGCCCTGTGAAGCTTGCAATGCCTAACTGCTACTGGTCAGTTGGGAATCAATTCAGAGTGGGCAAATCTGCCATGGAGGCTGCTGTGATCCAAGTAGCCAGGGCAATCAGTACC